>NC_044908.1:16217207-16432385 GCF_001633185.2 Quercus lobata | reverse complement strand
TTTTTTTTTTTTTTTTTTTTTTTTTTTTTTTTTTTTTTTTGGGGGGGGGGGGGGGGAATGGCTCCCCTGCCCTACTGTAGGTCTGTCACTAGCTCTGAGCTTCTTTGGTTGCGTTAGCTTCTACAAGGTGTATATTTCATTCTCATCCACCATTGTTTTTGTGTTGTGACAATAGGAGAGGAGTGATGTTCGATTACCCATAATGATGTTTTCATGAGCGGACGCAATTTGAGACTAACTACCATTTTGTCTGGTACCATCTTTTTAGGGGACTTAACAACTTCATTTGGTCTCATTTTGAAACAAACTTGTTGATATCTTCATTGAGAATCATCCACCAAGCCGCTTATGCCCATTATACTATTACTTGTACAAGTCCCTAAGGTTAACACTACTAGTCATAGCCATTATAGGAATTCATGTCTCTATATATATACCTCTCATTATACAAGTTACAGAGTTTTACCGCAATAGAATACACTAAAGGTGTGCATGAGTCAGGTTGGGTCAGGTTGATGGGATTTTTCGACCCAACCCACCATGGTGGGTTAAAAAAATTCAACCCAATCCAACCCATCACGGAGGTTCAACCCAACTCAACCCACATGGATCTAGTTAGGTTGGGTTGAACCCATGGGTTAGACAATATTTTTTTTTATTACTATTATTATTAAATTAAGCAAAAAATATATATCCCGCTTGTCACCTGAGTTGATAAACAAAATATATATATGAACTAGTATTTTAACTCAATTATAAACAAAATATATCCAACTGAGTTGATAAACAAAATAAACATGAACTAGTATCTCAACTCAGTTATAAAAAAAAATAAGAGAAGGGAGTGAGAGAGTGTGAGTGGGAGGCAATAGAGAGAGAAATAAGATTGTTAAGGTTTGCGAGATAATTGAGTTTTATATAAGAGGAGCTAAATAGGGGAAAAAATTAAATAAAAAATTATTAATTATATAATATTGTTTTAAATATATATAATTTAAAATTTAAATATATAGGTGGGTCTGGTTGGGGTGAGTCGTGATTGTTATGACCCAAACCCAACCTAACCCACTATTAAAATTTTTTTAATAACCCAACTCAACCCACACACCCCTAAAAACCGACCCAACCCGATGGGTTGAGTTGTATCGGGTCAGTTTTGATGGGTTGTTGAGTTGGTTGCACATCCTTAGAATACACATCAAAAAAAATTTCCCACTACTCATTTGTTAAAACCATAACAGTAGAGTGTCATTTATATAATTTAAAGGAAGAGAGTATCATTTCATTCATAATTTGGATAGGAATTTAAAATAGAAATGGAACATTCTAATAGGAGGCAAACGTTTGAGGAAGTGTCATTTTGATAATCTTCTAGAGAGGTTGTGCAATTTGCTTTTTTTCTTTTTTTTTTTAGCTTATTTAATTTATGTGCAACTCTTTTAAGTGTTAACATCACACTTGTTTATATATAATTTATTTTCAAGCAAAATAAACTCATTCTAAACACATTATAATATTGAATTTATAATCCATTTTGCTCTGTGGTTGGGAGCTCTATTTTTTTTTTTTTTCACCAAAAATGAGTTATATGATATTATTATGTATTTAATTATTTAGAATATAGAGGGATGTTTGTCAATAAAAAAAAATCGTAATAGTAACAATGGCACTGGTGACAAAGTGGTGGGGGTTGTAACATTGAAATATGATTATATTGATGGTGATGGTGATGTCATGATGTTAATACATATTTATTTATATATATATATCTTTTTGTGACTCTTTAAGGAAGAGTAGGAGGCGTCACTAGGTTAAAAGCTCTTTAAAAGAAATAATAAATTGATAATAATAATCTGCAAAAACAAGATAGCAACAGTTGTTTCAAGTCATAATGTTGATAATGATAGAATAGTAGCTAAAGAGTAAAGACAATAGCAATATCAATGAAAGACATATCGATGGCATTGAGGCGTAGTTGTGTTATGTAGTAGACTAGTAGTGGCGGCAACATGGCAGTGGTTAACATTAAATAGTGTTGAATTTTATTTGCACTTAAAAACAAATTTGAAGGGAGTTTTGGTTCAGAAGCAATAGATTGGGTTCTTAAATTGAAGAATTTGATAAGGATATGTATCCAAATGTTAGTCGATTAATGTTTTGAATTTGTCAACAAATAAACAGATAAAATGTTTTACTGTCCACTCAAGTATTATACTTATTTGGATTATTAAAAAAAAAAAAATTTAAAAAAACATTACACTTAGTGCGTTTGGATACCGCTTATTTCGCTGAAAATTAAAAATTGAAAACAATAAAAAAAGTTAGGCTATGTTTGGTAACAATTTTTGTTTTCTATTGTCAAAAACTTGTTTTTGGAAATATAAAGAAAAAACAATTTTCTTGTATTTTTGAAATAAAAACACATGCTTGGTTAGTTGAAATTAAAAAAGATGGGTTTTTCAAGAAAAAAATAGAAAATACTAAAATATGTTATTCCTAGGATTTAAACTCTAATGCTAACTCATTAAATGAGACAAATTTATTAAATTAAATACGTATTTTCATTATCTTTTGAAAATTAAAAATTGAAGATAGCCTTTTGTATGTTTTCAGTTTTCTTCACAAATTGAGTTTTGAGAGTTTTTGTTTTTTGTCCATTTTGGGTTGCCAAACAAGTTTTTTAGTCTAAAAAATATAAAATTATTTTTGGAAACAAAAAATAAAGGGAAAAAATAGTTACCAAACATATTCTTATTGTTCACGCGCAGGTTCTTAAAAAATAAAAATAAAAATAAAAATAAAAAGAAAAAAAGAAAAAAAAAGAGGCCAAAAAGACAGATGCATCTGATGCAAACGGAGACTTAATGAGTGTTTGGATTACATTTTGTGAGGGGCGTATGTGCATTTGCGTCTTCCTTTTTTTTTTTTTTTTGATGCACGTAGATTACATGAGGTCCAGTGCACTATGCATTGTTCAGATACTGTTCAGGCACTGTTTAAGAGACACTATGCATTATTTAGTGGATCCTGTGCACTGTTCACGGAACCTACAACCACTTTATTATAAAAAAAAAAAAAAGGTACTACGGTACTATTTATATATTTAAAAATTATTTTGCTACAGTGTTTTCAGTTTTCAACAAAAAGAAAAATGGTATCCAAACAAACCCTTTAGTCATCAACAAAACAAAAAAAAAAAAAAAACAAAAAAACAAAAAAAGAGAGTTTTCCTCGCATCATTTTTTGTTTCTGTAAATTGATATATTGCTTTTCTTCTTCTTCTTCTTATTTTTTTTATAAGGCTTTTCTTAATTTTAAAATATGTACAGATTCATCCATGCATGATTTTGTATGGTTCCTCTCTCATTTTAAATCTTAGGCTTAGAAAAAGCTTATAATTATCTAGAATTAATTCCAACTACATCAACATTGATAACATGTGAAGCTAACAAAAGGTCTCGATGTTTGCTTAATCTGCTTGTTATTTTTGTAGGAATTTCGTCACTCTGCTAGCAGAGATGGGTATCCTTCTATTTGCTTGCTCTCGAAAATCCAGTGGTTTCGATTATACCACACTTTCATTGCTATCACAAAAAATAGTTCTAGTAACTAGTAAGTTCAACCACTTCATTCACCTTTTGCATCATATAAAAATAGAGCTCAAAATGATTATGTTCCCCACGCTACACTTGTTTTTCCACATGCCCACAGAACATGCATAGTTCTTATCGCACCAATTCACCACATTAATCCCACCAAAGTTAGTTGTGCACATTTAACTAATCTTTAATACTTTTTACATTTCTTTATTTATCAATCAGATTACTATATTTACATTTCTTTTATAGGTCTTGACAAACGACAATTAGGTCTTGTGTCCTCAAAACAATTATTAATAAATTATTTTAAGAAAATTTTAACACCACTTTTATAGAAAATATACAAAAAAAAAAAAAAATCATAAAAAAATGTTAATTATTTTTTTTCCTTTCAGATAAAATTTTTAAAAAATTTCATAGACCAATGATTCCACTAAACCTTACTTTTTTTTTTTTTTTAATATTAAACCTTGTTAAAATTCTGGTCTTAGGTGTAGAGGATGAGTTCAAATCCCTCTTTCCTCACTTGCTGGAGGTTTTTTTTTTTTTCATGCTCATTTCGGGAATTTGGGTCTTCCATTTCTTTAAAAAAAAAATCAAGAATCGCCGAAGAAAATTCAAGAAAGAAGAAGAAAAAGAAAAGAAATGCTAATAATAAACTCAAAAATCAACCCATGCTATGTAATGGTCAATTTAAACCTCACAGAAGTGTTTTCAACAAAGACAAGTTCACACAAAATAAAAAAAATACTAAACTAAAATGTAGTTTGGCTACAGTCGAAATATAAAACTTTGAAACTAGTTTTTCATATTTAACCACTGCCTCCACAAACAAAACTCGTTGAAAACCAAGCCACTTACTTCTCTGAAGAATTGGGTCCACGCTTCTTCCCAAATCCAACAACTGTAAAAGAGACCAACAAAAAAAGAATCAATCCATAGTTATATAGCTCAAAAACATATATACGCTCTTATATAAAACTGAAAGAACCGTATGGTATTGAACCTATAGTCTCATCTTCCACACTTTGTTTATGACAAAGGAGATGCCCTTTGGTCCAAAGACCGTTGGCACATTTTGCATGACTCTCAAAAGCAGTCCAGAACTAGAAACACTATGAAATTCTTACGTATAGTGAACCACCCTTAGCCATCCATTATTCACAAAAACTGACCCACTCAAAACCTACATGTTATAAGCCTAGAATTCAAAACCCAGAAAAATTGGCAACAGACTAGTTAGATATAGAAATGTCAACAAAAAGCAGGTTGGATGATGTTAAGTAATTCCATAAGACTAAAGATTGGACTATAATTCATGTAATAAGAGCCGGATCAATGCAATTTGTAGGGTGGGTATCACATTTTTTAATCAGTAAAATTCTATTAGGACTCGGTGCTTCTTTGATAGTTGAAAAACCACATGGCATGACATAACATGGCTAAATTCAGAACATCCATTTCAGTTATAATTATACTAACCATATATCAAATGGAACCGGATGGCACATTGTAAATACATATGCAGCATTCACCAATGCCATTTCTACTGATAATATAAAAGTTCAAATGACATTTCATGATCTCCTAAGACTATTCTTACATGACACCCATGTTTAATCTCTAGAAACTCACTTACAATCATCAACTAAATAAGTACAATTTAAACATCTAACTAACAAAAGACATCAAATTACATTTCATAATCTCCTAAAACATAAACAAGAACATTTTGCAAAAAACACACCATGTTTAATTTGTACAACTACTTATCTGACTAACAAAAAGACATCATATTTCTAGTAAAACGTTACATAAAACGTAATGGGTTTAACTCAAATCCTTAATAAAAGTAAGAGAGAGAGAGAGAGAGTGATAAACAGACCGGCGGTGACGAAGCGGCGATTGTACTGCATGCGCTTGTGGGCACGGCCACGTGGCTTCTTCTTCTTGTCTTGCTTAGCCACCTTTGGTGTCTGACCTCTCACCTTTCCGGCACGTGCCAACGATCCGTGAACCTTACCTGTTCACACAGTCACACACCCATTTCAATTGCTCCATTATCGAACCCAAATCTAACCAAATATTACATAAACAGAGAGAAATACAGAGAGGGGTTGAGATATTTTTTTACCCATGGTTGAGTCTTCTTAGTGCTTTTCTTCTTCTTCTTTCTCTGATGGAATCGCCGGCAAGCGCCCACAGTATGAGATTAGGGTTAGGGTTTTGTGTGTTGGGGGAAGTGTTTTATATATAAGGTGGGCAAGAGATGAGATCCAACGGCTCAGAAGTGAGCATGGATTAACATTGGGTTCAGAGATTTTGGGGGTGAGATGGATGAAATGATACGCTGTCGTTTTTGTCTGAGTTTGATTGGGAAGAAGGCTAAAGCCTAGAAGCCCAAAAGTCTAAAACTTATTTATTATTTACGAAACAAAAGTCCAAAACGTTGAATACAAATGAATGGCATTATGGGCCTTTATGGGCCAATAAGCAACCAAATTAATCCTATGGTTTAATTTTTGTCAATTTATAGTATCACTTTTTTTTTTTTTTTTTGATGGATATAGTATCACTTTTTTTTCTCCTTCAAATTTTACTAATTTTTTTTTTCCTCCCTAAATTATTGAAATATTTAATTTTTTTTTAGAAAAATATTTAAATTTCTGTCCTTAAACTTAAAAAAAAAAATTATCCTTAAACTATTAAAATAAATCTCCTTTTCCCTGTATTTTTCTCTTAAATTTTATAAAATGTTTATTTTTTATCCTTAAATTATTAAAAATGTTTCAATTTCTATCTTTAAACTTTTAATTTTTTTTTCTAAACTATTAAAAAAAAACTTTTTCCATCTATTTTTTTACTCTAAACTATTGAAGAAAAAAAAAACCTCTTTACAAAATTTAGGCATAATTTTTTAAAAAGTTTAAGAACGGAAATCAATATTTTGCTAAAATTTAAGAACCAAAATAATATTTTACCCAAATAAAAAAGTTAAAATATTATTTTGATCTTTATATATTACCAAAAGTTTGTTTTTCATTTTTGAATTTTTAAAAGTTTTTTTTAACTATTAAAAAAATTTCACTTCCTATCCGTAAATATGAAAATTGTTGATCACTTTGTGGTCGTTGCGCGGCTACGCATATGAAAAGAGAAATATTATGTGCATAATATTTTCATAAAAATCTTAGATGACAAGTTGTTACAAGCTGTTACTAATGAGTAGGGAAGTAATTTCAGTGGTAGATTCAAATTAAAAACTTCTAACAACTTACCATATAAAATTTGTTATAAAAATATTATAAAAATGTTGTAAACATAAAACTTTTTATATGGAAATTGTTCTTAAAGTATTGAAATGTCTCACGTTTTATTGAAAAAATGTTTCAAATTATTGAAAATCTTGCCTCTCGAAGTGTACTTTGGTCTTTCCTTAATGACCAAACTACCCTTCTATACCAAACCAAAAAACACACCATCTTGTTTCTTCATTATCATCACTTCCCTCTGCGAGTCCCCAAAACAAAAATGGCGACTATGCCAAGCCACGGCCTCAGGCTCAGGCACCTGACCACCACCACCACCACCACGCGCCCCTTTCTCCGAACTCTCTGTTCCTCACTATCTACTCAGGCCTCACTCCCCGAAGACTCCGCCCAGGTCCAGGTCCAACAACAGCCCGGTAAGCCCAACAAGTCATACTTCCCAAAGCGAGGCCAGACATTGGAGCTGGTGTGCGAGTCACTTGGTTTCAAAGGGAAGGGTTTGTGCAAGGTGGCAGACACTGGTTTTGTTGTCATGTGTGACCGTGCACTCCCCGGTGAGCGTTTCATTGGGCGTGTTACTCGCAAGAAGGACAACTATGCTGAGGTGTTGCTATTATTAATGTTGTTAATGTTATTGTTTTTGGTAGTGAAGACAATACTAAATGACGAACTGGGTCCTGTTTTATTTGCTGTTTTGGTTCCAAATTTTGGAACTTTTAAGTTTTGTGTGCGTGTGTGAGAGTAAGTGATATCATTTCAGCTCAAGTGTGGTTGGGTTGGATTCTATGTTTAAGTTGGTGAAACAGTTTAGTTTAGTTTTAAGTATGGTTGCTAACTGCCTAGGAAATTGAGAGAGGAAATGAGTCTTTTTTTGTATGCTAAATTGGGTTGGAAGGAAGGAAAATTAGAAGAAATTTTATGGTAGCTCAGACAATACAAAATGACGTATTGGGTCTAGTTCTATTTGCTGTTTTGGTTCCAAATTTTGGAACTTTAAGTTGTGTGTGTGTGTGTGTGAGTGGGTGAGTGATAGAATTTAGAAAAGTTAACATGGCTTTAGAAACAAGCGTATTAGTAACAATGTCACGTCACAAATCCTCATTGGAAAGGCTGGTGGCATGCACAACTTTGAGTAGTGGTGCCACTTGTATCAATTCTATTTTTTTAATTTTTTATGTGAATGTGCTTATAATGACATGCTAGGGAGTTATGTATCGTTTTTTGTCTTTCATTCTCTCAATTGAATCAATCTCTTCTTTTGCTTTCGAAAATTTTCAGTGACATGATTTTTTCTTTTTTGATTTTGTAAAATGTACAGGTGACTAAGGTAAAGACAATATCTCCTCATTGGGACTTTGTGGATGCCCCTTGTGAGTATGCTTCTTATTGTGGAGGATGCAAAACACAAAATTTGTCTTATGAGGCTCAACTTAGAGCTAAGGAACAGCAAGTCCGTGAGTTGGTGATGCATGTTGGGAAGTTTTCTTGTGAGGAACTGGAATCCCTAAACATCATGAAGCCAATTGTTCCCTGTGATATCCAGTTCCATTATAGGAACAAGGTTAGGACAGAATCTGAACCTTCTTAATTTTGTTGTTTTTGATCTGGTCACATGCAATGATTCTATTATATTTCTTCTTTCTTTAGCAGTATTAAAGCAACCCATATTTGATAGAGAGACCAGCACTTGGTGCTAGATTCTTGCCGATTGTCATTAAGATTGTACTGGAAAAATTATAGCACTCAGCCATACATGCTCAACTTGTACTTTTTTTAGGTGTTATAACCTCAAGCAAGATATGCCCATAACATTCAAATGAAATGCTTTCATTTGTTTTATTGTGCATTGGCTCATTAATTGATCACTAATTCATTTGTGGAATCAAGTAAATGAAAATTATGTCAGTATTTAAAAATGAAACGTAGAGATTCTTAAGCTAGACATTGAAACGATTTTATAAGCATAAATTATGTTAACAATTACAGTCTTTTTCATAATGAGTGCTATGCATCTGATTAACAGCTGATGTCTTAAGTATGCCAATACGCCCAATACCCAGCCATGTTATTTTTGTTTTTCCTATTTCAATGATACCATTGATTAGCATAGAAACAGAATTTACCTCTACCAGTGATATACATTGGCCTGAGTATATGTTGTATGTTCTAATCCTGAGTATGTAATTCACTCCAAATTGATTTTCATACGAACTGTAGAACTCATAACTGCTGTGTACTTTGTTGTTATTGAAAAAAGTATATAAATAGATTGGTTCAAAATTTTAAAAAGATCTTAGCTGCTACTTTCCTGCTATTGCAGATGGAATTCTCATTTGGTACTCAAGAATGGCTACCTAAAGAATTATTATTAGAGAAACAAGATGGTAGTGAAAGCTATGCCCTGGGACTGCATGCTCCTGGCTTTTTTGATAAGGTTCTAAATGTCAACAAGTGCTTACTGCAAAGTGAACCTGCCAATATGGTATCTCATCTTATTTTTGTTCCCCATAATATTAGAGGCTTGCATGCTCTTCCTGCAGATACTTAGAATTGGATATGTGATTTATATTCTAAATAAATTAACTTGCCCATATCATCACATTTGAGGATTTCTCATTTGTAAATTTGCTTTGTATTGTTACTGGCATGCCATTCTTATGATGCAAGGCACCCATCATTTATTATACATAGACGATAAATCACTAGAGTAATCTAAGTTGTTCTCTAGAGTTGTCTACTTAATAAAAGTTGGAGAAGTCTATATTCCATGACATCTACTTGTTAGGAGGTGGTAAGCTTAACCCCCCAAACACTACTCGACAGTGGATTAAGGCATTTCACTTGGTTAAAGTCCTTGGTAGGATTGGCAAAGAGCCTTTGTAACTCAATGGCATTGCCTAGTCGCCCTTATGAGGAGAACTAAGGTTTGAATCACCCCTCCCTCACTTGTAAGAATTATTTTTTATTAAAAAGGTCTTTGGAAGTTGGTAGGATTTCTTTTTGGATAAGTAATGATATTTATTCCAAAAGAATCAACACGTACACAGGAAGTATACTAGCTGAAGGTTATGCAGGAGATCTAAAATTACAATGAGCAATAAAATCAAATAGATTTGAAAAAGAAAACTTCCCTGCAGCTACCATCCTTGTAAGAATTATTTTTAAAAAAATGAAGAAATATGTGGCTTGTAAGAATTCTCAAGTCAATTGTTCAATGTCACCGAGTTTGTTGCTCATATCAATTTTGAGTTTTCATTACTTCCTACGCGATTGTCTTCTTCATGTACTTGTTTTTAGCTAGAGACTTAGACCTTTATATATGTTTTGACTTGATATTGGCAGCATATTTAATTATTTGACAAATTAGTTTATTACCATGTCAGAAATATTTTGATCTTTTCTGGCCTCTTTGACTTGCATTTCTGATATATAGGTTCTTGCAGCTATCCAAGATTGTTGGAGAGATCCACAACTGGGTATTTCTGCTTACAATGTTCACTCTCATGCTGGATTTCTTAAGCATCTAATGCTAAGAACTGGAAGGTACAGTGCATATAATTAGGTTTTTCTTTTTTTCCAATATTTTAGCTTGCTGTAATTCATATGCAAATATGCATTAACTTTCAACTTAGGAACTCTCTTCGAAAATAATGGTAAAATTTTGGTTGTGTTGGGGAGTACAGTGAACAGAAGCAAAAAAGTGTCAGAACTTAGATACATGTAGTCAGTCTACAGTTCTTTGCAGATATGAATAATAAATGGTTGAAACGAATTATTTGGAGTATGATCAGACATTGAATTCTTTTCAAAGACTTATTGGTCAACTGCCAATTTAAAATGTTTTCTTGATCAATTGGCAAACAAAGTGTTTGTAATTTTAGTATTACTTACATAGTTACCTGTGCTTGTTTTGGATTTCACACTCTATTACCAAATTTCTGTTGTTCAATGTTGAGGTTGTTGAATGTTTGATCAAAATAATAGATGTAAGCATACCATTAGTTTTTATTTTTTATTTTAAATTTCAGTTTTCACGATTTGAGTCATAGTTATTACTTGTTAGTATCTTACAACACATTATGTGATTCACATTTTTTACCAATTTGACATGTATCTTATAAGTGTATCATAAATCTTAGTGTATCACACGATACAACATACGTATCTTAAGCTATGATATGTAATTTTGATATGTATTGTTTCAGGCAATGCACTCGTCATTCTTGGTTTACATTATGTCTTACAATAAATTATGTGATTCACATTTGTTACCAATTTGATAAATTATAAGTGTATCATAAATCTTAGTGTATCGCACAATACAACATTCGCATCTTACTTCGTACACTATGATAAGTAATTTGATATGTAATGTTTCAGGCAATGCACTCGTCATGCTTAGTTTACATTATTTGTATTCACATTTTTTTGTTTTTTGTTCTTAATTTTTTTTTCTCCTCATAATAAAGCTAATTTAATTGGGGCATTGGCATTGCAACACCCCAATGGGTGCTGGAGGATATGCTTACCAAATTTGAGGATGTGATCGTGATGTATGTTTTGTTGCTCTGCGTGAGTGATGTTTTTTAGGCTAGTCAGATCTAGAGATTTCACCAGATTGAGTCTTGTTTTGTGACAGAATGATATCAGAGTAGTAGGTTTTGAGTGAAGTCTAGGCTTGAATCTTAGGCTGATTCTAAAAATGTTTTGGAGATCTTTATGTTTTTGGTATGGTAATGATCTCAGATTTGGAGATTTTTTATGTTGGACTGAGTTGAATTTGAGGAAAACAAGTGTGATTTTGAGTACCAAATCTCTTTTAGGGGGGAGTATGTAACATCACAATGGGTGTCATCTTGATATGCTTGCCAACTTTGTAGATTTGACATAACTTTAGTTGCTTTGTTTTAGGTGATATGTTTTTAGGCTAGTCAAACCTAGAAATTTCACATCACAATGGGTGTCATGTTGATATGCTTGCCAACTTTGTAGATTTGACATAACTTTAGTTGCTTTGTTTTAGGTGATATGTTTTTTAGGCTAGTCAAACCTAGAAATTTCACCAGACCGAGTCTCTAGTCAAGCTTTAGTGCGATGGTAAGTTCCTTCCATTAAAAGCAATAGGCTTTGGGTTTGAATATGAGAATCAATCCGTCCGAAAAAAAAAAAAAAAAAAAAAAAATAGAGGTAAGGCAGCCTACCAGTCACATCTCATAGGCCCTACAAAAAGTGAGAGTTTTGTGCACTGGTACGACCTTTGAATACTATATAATTAACAAATACAAATGATTGAGAAATACAAAATAGAAATTTCATACAAGACCATTCATACATGGTATAAAGAGTAAAAAAAAAATGAAAAATATAAATTCTATAAAAAATTAAAACGAGAAAAACAATCATCATTATTCCAACCAGTATTATGATTTTATCATCATCTGAATGAGAGACATCTAGGCTATAGTGCTATTTCTCAAAGTGCTTATGTTGTTAGATACATACACGCGCACACACACACCCCAAAAAGGGAAAAAAAAAAAAAAGAAAAAAAAAAAAGATGATTAAAACTGAAAATATTCTAGATTTTCTTTCAATCAATTATCATAATTGACCAAAAAAGGGTAATGGAATCCAATTTGAAGATACAAAAAATAATATAAAAGATATTAAAAATAATGAGTAAGAGCTGAATGAGCATGAATGCTTTAATTTATTTATATTGATATAATTTATTTATGAAATTTTAGTATTTTTTTAATTTTCAGGGTGTTTATCATATAAAATTATAGCATTTTATTAATTTTTGAAATGTTTGTGTATCTTATGATACAAGATACCCCCAAAAAAAAAAAATCGTTTCTTGATGTGATTCATTCAAGATTTGACAACTATACTTTTGAGTAGTTTTTCAATCATACAATGCTTGCTGCAGATCTTGTTCTTGGTATGTTCATGTTTTTTAGATTATCATTGTAAACCTTGTTCTCAATTTGAATTAAATAGTTATATTTATATATTGTTTATGTCCTAGGGATGTGAAGACTGGTCTGCCAGAACTTATGGTTAATTTTGTGACCTCGTCTTACAAGCCAGAACTACTGAAGCCCTTGGTTGAGAAGATTTCATCCATTCCTGAAGTGGTTTGTATGACATATTTCTCCATCATTTACTCAAATATAACTCCTGTGTTTTACTTTTGTATCAAGCAAGCTTCTGGTGTACTTAAAATCCTGAGTTTAAATTATTGAAATTCATAAATTCATACATAGATATGTGTGTAGGATTGGATTAGTTTGAGTCACTCCCAAATCAAGCCATTGAAAATCAGTTGATGACCAAAGTCTGGTACAACCAATCCAAGCAGTTTAGTTGGTTGGTCCCTTCAATTCTGATTCCTTAGCCATAATTGTCCCCTTTTTCTTTTAGGGTTGCAGGGGCCCGTTTGATTAATTTGATTTTTATTTTCTCATTTTCAGTGCACAATATCATTGAATTTAATTGGTTTTTTTTATTTTTTATTTTTTTTATAAGTAAGAAAATAATTCATTAGAAAGACAGGATGCTCAAATGTGAGCACCCTTAAAGAATTACAAACAGACACTGATTAGGTCCAAAATACAACAAAGGATCTTCTTGACCCCCCCAAATCAAAATACAATATTCAAACAAAGATCTCACTATTCTTAATATCTTGCATAGAAGGCTCTTTGTTCTCAAAAGTCTGGTGATTTTTCTCTCCTTAAGGTCCACATGATGCAATATGGAGTAGCTTGATTTACAAACCTGTTTCAGTGACGTATAAGCACCCTCTCCAGACAGTCAACAGATCAATCATCTGGCTTGGAATTGCCCAAGTTATCCCAAAAGCTGTAAGGGCAAAAGACCACAACTCTCTAGCTATTGGACAATGTAGTAATAGATGTTCAACTGATTCACAACTGCTCTTACACATTATACGTCCATTAACAAGTATTAACTTCCATGGTTTCATGGACTTTTGAACTTTATGCACTTGATTTGTTTTTGTCCCTGATGTATACTTCCTATATACTCAGGTGACACCCTTTTTCTTTTTAATATATTTTTATTACTTATCAAAAAAAAAAAGGTATTAACTTCCATTTAAAAAGGTTATCTAAGGGTTGGTATGGAATTCAAACATACGTAATAGGATTGAACACTTAAATGCCCTTTCCTATTGAATTAATTTATCTTATCAATTCATGCTTCATTTATCTCCTTTTTTAATTTTTTATTATTATTATTATTATTATTATTATTATGTTTTTTTTTTAATGATTACTAGGTAAGTGTCATGAATAATGTAAATAGCTCCATTGGTAACACATCGGTTGGAGAGGAGGAATACACTTTGTATGGGAAATCCACCATCACAGAGATGTTAAGGGGTCTTACATTTCAAATATCAGCCAACTCTTTCTTTCAGACAAATACTCATCAGGTATGCTATGGAACTTAATTTGATGCACTACCAACTCATGCTTGCTTTCATATGATTTCACCATAGATTCTTACTTAGGTTTCCTAGTTTGCTTTTTGTATAATCCACAATTAGAAGCAAAATTCTCAACTTTCAGGCAGAGGTTTTGTACAAACTCATTGAAGAATGTGTTGGTCTCAGAGGAGATGGATCAGAAATTGTTCTTGACCTGTTTTGTGGAACGGGCACCATTGGTCTGACACTTGCCAGAAAGTAAATCTCTCTTCTTCTTTTTCTTTTTCTTTTTCTCATTGCATTTGAAGTATTATGAACTGTACTCAAATTGACTTTTGATTTAATTTGTTAGGGCCAGACAAGTTTACGGATATGAAGTTGTTACTCAAGCCATTGCAGATGCTTGCTTGAATGCTAAGCTGAATAATATCTACAATGCCACATTTGTCCAAGGAGATCTTAATAAAATTGATGAAAGTTTTGGCAACAATTTTCCTAAGCCTGACGTCGTCATATCAGGTATGGTTGATACCTTTTTTTATGTAGCTTTACCTCCTTTGGCATTATTTAGATCCAAGGTGTTCTGAAAACTTGTTGTGTTGGTGAATGTTGGACCATATAAAATTTTGTTTTTGAAGTTTCTGAAGCATTAAAGATGTATTGATAACCAGTAGTTTTTTCTTCCATTTTCTAGTAGGAAATTATTTATCGTTAAAAATGTTTCTTATTATCTATTATGTACCAAAAGATGTTTCTTGTGTTCTTTGCCATCATCGTTTTTAATGAGTATTCACAGTATTGTCTCAATTTGTTTTAATGTATTCAATCATGCAGATCCAAACCGTCCAGGCATGCACATGAAGTTGATTAAATTCTTGCTAAAGCTTAAGGCACCACGCATAGTTTATGTATCCTGTAATCCTGCCACATGTGCACGTGACCTTGATTATCTTTGTCATGGCGTGGTATGTCTACTATTTTACCACTCTCTTTTCTTTGATTCCCAGTCATGATTTTTGAAATTCTTGTGCAGATAGATAAAAATTTAGAAGGTTGTTACAAGCTAAAGAGCCTACAAGCAGTAGACATGTTCCCACACACTCCTCATATTGAGTGTGTTTGCCTGTTGGAGCTTTGCTGATCCACAGAGGTAAATATTTTTTTGCCGTAATTTGTAGGCATTGAATTGAAAGGGGCTTGTATGTCTTTTTTTTTTTCTTCTTTAATACTCAATTTTCACAGTATATTAGCTTAAGTAGAGGGAGAGGTGAGGTTGAATGAGTGAAGCCGGAATCATTTTTTGCCTATTTGGCTGACCATGTTGAAGTACATCAATTCTCTTGTTGTGCTTTTTATGACAGTTCACACAACTACATCTGTAGCTTGACTTAATCAAATAGAAATCCATCATATGTTTTTCTGTCTTTCTTCTTTTTTCTTTTCTGACTTTTAATTTGCCTAAAAGAAAAGGTTAAACAATATTAAGGTTACGATCCAACAAGTCTGAACGGTTTTGTCATCTCTTACCGAACCATTACAATGCAATCTGAAACTTTACTGATCTCTTTGTTAAGCACCTTAATGCAGTTTGGACTTTGGAGCTCCTATATTGGTCACAAAAATAAGGAAAAAAAATTGTAGTCAGAGTCTTAACTCTGTTCAGTGCTTAGAATTGAAAGGATAACTTCCATTCCATTCTTAACCCTATATGCTCAACTTCGGTATCCCAAATGGTCTGACATGTTTATTCATTTTATATCATCAAATAATTATAAGCCAATTTACATACATACGAGATTGTTGGACAAAAAATTGATAAAGTGGTCATGTTATTTGGAATATGACTAGTGAAAATTATCACATTTGATAGCTCACTGATATTTTTTGTTTGAACCCTATCTTTCCCCTCCCTGCTATCTTTCTATTAAAAATAAATTTCCTAGAACTTAGATTGGACTAATTCAATGCCATTGAGGCCTTTTAAATTTTGATTCTTACTTTTTAGTTGGTTAATAGGGAGGCTAAGATCCTGTGTTTATTGGAGATTTTATGTTGCTAACTACTTATTTAAAAGCAAAAATTTTCTATGTTGCTTGTATTTCAGTTCTCATATGAAAAGCCTATCTATAAATGGAAAAGGCCTAGCTGTTGCAAATTCCTACCATTTCCATGTTGGCGGCATTGCTTGAAGACTGTCAAGATTAATAGCCTTAAAGGACATGCATATAGACAGATTCTATGCAAGTATTTTTCTAAAAACGCAAAAACGTTGGAGAGATTCCAATTTAATGTTGGCATTGCTTGAAGAGTGTCCAAATTGAGACCTTGAGAGGATATGCATATACAAGGATCTCAAATAGAGAACACAGAAATCTTGGAAATGGTCTCATAGATGTGACTTGTGAAGTCTTTAAGTTAAAATTGATTTTTGTAAAAGTGAGTGTCTTGTAAGATTACTTAGGACATTTACCAACTAGAAATATTTTGTAAACCCACACCCCACCACCCCCAACAACACCCCCCCCCCCCCCCCCCGGCGCCCCCTTTCTTTTTACTTGTGGTTTGGCTTCTAAGTTATTTGATATTTTAAAAGTGGGAAGTTGAGTTGACTTCTTTTAACAGCTTTCCAGTTTCATAGTAAAAGACTTTAGATTCGATTTTGGAACTGTCTATTGATTTTGGTATTTGAGAATGAAGTATGCCTACCAAACACATTATAGAAAATAAGAATCTTCCCTTTCCTCCTACTTTTCTATCCTCACAATATACTCATTAAAATATTTTAAACCTTCGAGTACAATTAATTCAAAATGTGCTTACGAAACTGCTTGTGGAGAAACTCACACCCAAATATGTTAGCTCACTATACTAGGCTTGTTCTTTGCAAATAATTAAGGAAAAGGCTTCTCTCCAAACTACTTTGGAGAGAAATCCTTCAAACTCCTCATATATTTTTGATTAAATGTGAATTTTGAACCACAATGGAGTCGTAAACAGTCAAGTGAAATCCAATCTACGAAATAATTTGATCTATGGACAACATCATTGTAGTAAAGGTCGTAATGCCAGAGGAATCATTATTGTAGGGCATAGAGGGGGAGGTCATAAGCGTCTATACCGTAAAATAGATTTTCAACGGAATGAAAAGGACATGGTAGAATCGTAACCATAGAATACGACCATAATCAAAATGCATACATTTGTCTCATACACTATGGGAATGGTGAGAAAAGATATATTTTACATTCAAGAGGGCTATAATTAGAGATACCATTGTTTTTGGTACAAAAGTTCCTATACAAAGGGGAAATGCTCTACCTTTGAATGCAGTTTGAACTATTGATTTACGTAATTGGAAGTAACCAATTAGGTTTACAATGAAACCTAGAAATCAATCACCGATCCAATTTGAGTACCTCTACAGGATAGACCTTAACAAAAAATCTTAACCAAGAATTCTTTTTCTTTATCATCAATCAAATCACTGTTCAAGACCCAAGATTCTATTTGATCATCAATCCAATCACCATTCACGTTTTTTCTTTTTCTTATCAATGAATAGATTTCTTTACTTGTATGACTCAAATGTCTTGTATTTGTCGAAAAAGCGATTCGATTGATGGGATTGGTATGATACTCATGAGATCGATGAGATTGATATTCAAATATTTCTTCGTAGAACGTATTGATTTGACCCCATAAGCGGGCTCACCGCCCCATAGCATGTTGCCACCAGAAGCATAATCCTGTATTTCTTTTGTAGAATCTCCTAATTGTTCCAGAGCAATTAGAACGAGATTCTTTAACCAGAAAGAATTCAGCTCAGATGTAGGATACCTATCCAGAAGTTTTCGCAACTCAATCATGTATGATGGAATCATCAAAGATTTGACTGTTTTGAATTTTGTTTGTAACTCAGTATAGGCTCGAGAAATAAAGAGAAGATGTGTACGAATGAGATATCTAGCAACAAGAAGAAGGAAAAGGATTGAATAAAGGAACTCTCAAACATTTTGCGATCTTAGATTTGTCGATATCAATGGTGACTCATTATTTTGATGAATCATTTCTTTGGACAAAAGAAGATTATGTAAACACTTACTCAAAATCTCACTTATCAGATTCCATTGTGTAAGACACAATTTCTTCTAAAGAATTCACCATGATATATCTTATCCATGCATAATATCATGAAAAATGGATACAAATTTTTGGTTGCTACTTAGTATCGACAATAGATTTGAAAAAGCATCTAAAAATATCAAATTTAGATATTTGTACCCTGTCGAAGTAAGGAACCATGGCATATATGTTTGGAATAGATTCCATTTTGAGAGAGTTGAAAAGGCACTATCTCGTTGAAAGGTTTTATACATTTTCCCTTTCTCAAGGCATTTCTTTAGACAAAGACTTCGTCTTTTTCATCTTTTCGGATGGTAAATATTTCTCAGAACATGGAGTGTGTGGGGACAATTTTTGCCTAGACCAAGTGTTGCACTTGTAGTCATTTTTGGCTTGGAGAGTCTCACATTAACCAAACTAGTGGTACTCCATCACCATTGGTCATCCCTTATATGGCATGAAGAGGAAGGCTTTCCTTCCAATGTGGGACTCTCCAAGCCAAAAATGACTACAAGTGCAACACTTGGTCTAGGCAAAAATTGTCCCCACAGAGTGCGAATCAAACCCATGTTTGAATTGAAATTGAAATACTGTTGCAAGTTCTTCCCCTCTGAGTCAGATGAATTCATATCTGAAGGAGTTTTACAATAAGTTCTTTCAAAATTGACTATTTGTCCCTCTATTAGAGGTGTTTCTCAAAAATGTCTGCGATCAAGTAAATAGCTGTTGGAACTTAAATAATGCTCCCAAGTGCAGGATTGTCATGAAGTAATAACTCGGAAAGTCCGAGGTCGAATCCACAGGGAAAAGGGAATTGATTAGCAAACCACAAGAAAATAAAACTAAAATAATAAAGTTTAACTGAAGAGATTTTTGATAGTTTAGTAAAGGTCATTTAAATTGAGAGAAAATGGCAATATATTAAGGCATTAAGGTTTAGGGATCCACATACAACACATCTATTGGTAGTCTTAACAATATTTATTTTATAACTCAACCAAAATTCATACAAAGGATGATCTTAGTCGGATGATTTAACAATAAAACTCAAGAATTAATTGTCTAAGGTAGTTTCATGCAATTGATTGATTTTAGGCAAAAAAAAACTATTAAATTAGTTCGCAAGGAATACTAAGCATTTAACATGCCCAGAGTCTACGATAAATCAAAAGATTATACAGAACTAAACACTTTTCTAGATGAGTAAAACAATCAAAAAAATAAAAACATAAACATTAAAACCAATAAATAATTGTTAAGAACATACCAATAAACAATTGGGTTTCACCCCTTACCTTAGCAAGGCTTCTAGCAAGCCATAACACAAATAAAACTCTAAAAACTGTAAAGAAACTTTAAGAAAACCTAAATTATATTCTACAGCAGCTCCCCTCTGAATTTTGCCCTAAAAAGCCTTTAAATAGGTCAAGGAATCCTATTACAAGTTGAATTCCTGTTTGGAGGAAATCCTACGTTTTTGGGCTTCAATTAACCGACGTTTTTGGCCCATTTAACTTCAGAATTCGGACTTTTGGTAAATACAAATTGTAGCCTTTTAAGTTAGCTTTCCAGCCCAACTTGAATCATCTCGATTGGACATCTGAGCCGAAAATTATGCTCCAAATACTAACTGGTGCGCAGGCTGGAATCATAATCCGAATTGGACTTCGATTTAATTGGGTTAGCCTTCTTTGACTTCATCATGGCTCTTGTAAAATTAAAGTCCATTCGCTTTCTTTTTTGCACAAATCTACTTATTTAATTTCATTATCCTACAAAAGACAAATTTATGCATTAAAATTCAATTAAGCACAAAATTGATTATTCAGCATTATTCCAAAGCCAATTATAAAATGCATGAATTAACTCAAAACAAGTATAATAATGCTTTCTACTAATGATATAAATGTGCAAAATTAAGCTATTATCAATAGCTCTACGAATGAATGGATCGGATCGAATTGGAAAATGGAAAGATTTATACAAGTTATACGTTCTTTCGTCACCACTTTGTGCATGAATATGTTAGATACTTGTAACTCGATTGGTGAAATAGTATCTCTCTCCAAAAAAAGCATTTTTTTTTTTTTTTTACTGCCGCACAAAGAAAATATTTTGTTGCAAATGAACAAGATATTGAGGAATTGTCCATACGTAAAATCATAATTATTGATACGGGCCTTTTCCACATAAAAAGGGACTCTTTTGTTACAATCGAAGCAGAAGTGATGTGGATTATACAAGAATCGAAGTCCATTTGCTTTATAAAAAGAAGATATCAGTGAACTTCTATGAAATGGTTTCGTGGGATTCGGCCAATTGTCTTGATTGTGGGATATCATTGAGAAATAGGAATCTGTGTTCTCAAAAGATTTCCTGCGATTATTTCTAGTACGGAATAAGTCAATCATCCGCCACTTTGGTATCTTATTGAACAAAAATGGTGATATTGTTCCTCCGTTAATCAAGAATTTCAATTTTTGGGAAGTATCATGATCATCCAATAAGAAGGGATTCAATTTTTTCAAATGAACGATTTGAAGACCTATTGATTAAACAACTGATTGCAGAGTTGATCATTTGGACCTTTCAATTCATAGATGTGGATCTTGGACCTATGAGTTGGGATATTCCCAAAACTCACATAGAAAAAAGGAAGTGAGTTAGAAAAAAAGAGAAGAAACTTGGACAAAAAGAGAGGAAGTGACTTAGACAAATCTTTTTTGTCGATAACCTCAGACCAATCAATTGAATATTGATTAATATGTAATCTATCGAACGCTACTTGAAAATGAAAATGACTCTTTTGTTCAGAAATAAAATGTTCCAAATGTTCCTGGAAATTCTTGCTCCCATTGAACCATTTGTATCTATATGCATTAGGATCTTGATTCATGGATCTCTTGGTTTGAGAAATAAAACTACAAGGATCGAACCCTTTCTTCTAGCTCTTTTTAAAATTTGATAAATGTTGGTTGATTGTATATTTCATTATAGTTCTATGATTTAGAGTATCATTTCCTATTTAATATCTTTGAATTCCATATACGAAGTTACAATTGGATCTATTCTTTAAAAAGAATTGATTCAATACGTTTATTATGTACCCACATGTGTTATATTGGATTCAAATCAAATTTCGAATCAATTTATATTGATTGACTGCCTCAATTATGTTGTTGCTAACAAATGCCACTATTTTTGGTTTTGGATCTTCCAAGTCATTCCCATAGGAGGTCCAGACCCATTTTTCTTTGATCCTTTAATAAAAGGATTCATTCTCTTCATAAAAAATAGGAGGTAGGACCAATAAATATTTCTTTTTCGATTCATCCCTGGAGTTGAATACCTTATTCAAGAATTGTTTTTGATACAATCTATAGGAATCAATAGAAAAGGTAAATCCCTTATGATACGACAGGTTCGGCTCGGTTATTGATAGAGTGAATATATCTATCATTTCTTGAAATCTCTCTTCTGATTCAAAATCGTGATGTAACGTGTATCCCCTTTGTCCCAGTCATGAAATAAATAAATAAAAATGAATTTTTGTTCAAGAATGAAATCTTATTGGAACTGTCCATATCCGGTTCATCCTTCGGAACCATATCACATCCCAGATCGGATGAAATTGGATGAATTGAGACAATATTTTGTAAATAAGTAATTATCTTAAATATATTAACTATTTCTTTATTTTTCGATCGCTTGGAAGGGACAAAAGAAACATCTTGTTCTTTCTTCAACAATTTCTGATCTCTAGTGGACCTCTCAGTAGGATTCGAACCCAGATGAAGTTTTGATCATCTGTCAGAGAAAAAAGAACGAATGGATCTTGTAGGATTCCCAAGAAATTCTTCTATTTCTTCCGGAAGCAGACGATTATTCATCTGCTTCTCACGTTTTGTGAATAGCTGGGACATTGAGGAATATCCAAAGAGGCATTTAGGAAACCAGTCTAATTCTATCTTTGTTTGTTCTGTTTTAAGAAAGGAAGGATCCCAAAGAATTGATCCTTCTTTTAGTTGTTGAATCTCTCTTTGAATGATCAATGTGTGATATTCCAAATCCTCATTACTAGTGGAATCGAAATGATCTTTGGATTGATTAGAAGATCCTTTCAATTGGCTAGAATCTGTTACTTAAATGAAACTAGATCTTATGGAATCATATTGAATATTTGATGATACATTCCGTACCTTGCTAAAAAACCGATCCTTATTTACCACTCACACATTGTCTAACCAAATCCAATTCTCTCTTGATATTTTCCTCAAAAAATCTGATTCGTGCAGATTCTTCCCCCAACTAAAGAAGAGATCTTGGTGGAATTGCCACATATGAAATTGAGCACAATTTTGCAAAGAAATAGCCCACTTGTTTCTCGAGAAGAGATAGGAAACATGCTCAATATCATTTGATTGAATAGTTGCCTAACTACTTGTTGTTTGAAGAAACCTTCCACTTAACTTGGTATTTTTTCATGTAAAGTAAAGATGAGATCACCAATCCAGTCTTTCACTAAGATTTCGAATGAAAATCTAATTGTTGAATTATATATTTATTATTGTTCATAACCCGCATGTCAAATTTCTTTCAAATTGGATGTTATTTACTAGTTGATCAATAAACTTGTTTTTTATACAAAATTTTAGACCACAAAAACTTGAAATTTAAACTTTTGATTGATGTTATGATCCTAATATCCCACATAGATTAAGTGTAAGCTTAACCACATGTTTATAAGCTCTTGGGCGCTCTCCCCTTGTAAGCTGGTTTTCAAGGGTGAGTTCTACCCATAGGTTCCTAATATTTGGTATCAGAGCCAACCATCATGTCGAGTAATCAGACGTAATTCATTGAGTATGGGATTAAATGAGTTGCAGCATTATGGTCGGATTCTAGAGGGGGTGACCTAGAGGCTAGATTAAAATAATTAATAGGTGAGTAGAGCCACCAAAAGAGAAAGGGCTACCATCGGGTTAGTGTCGCTAAAGTGAGCTATCGTGGACGTCGGCTGTGGAGCGTGGTGGTATGTTATGATCCTAGTGTCCCATATGGATTAAGTGTAAACTTAACCATGTGTTTATAAATTCTTGGGCACCCTTTCCTTGCAAGCCAGTTTTCAAGGGTGAGTTCTACCCATGGGTTCCTAACAATTGATGACATAGTAATTAATCTTTGATCTTCTTGAAAGACTTAGTTTAGTTGGGAAATTATATGGTTTTTTTAATAGGTAAAATTCAAGCATAGTTGGGAAATTATATGGTGAAAGTAGCATTCAACTTTAGTTAAAAAGGGAAGATATTTTCTTGAAAAGTCAAAGATTAGGTTAGGCCATTTAATTTAGTGGGTGACAACTTCAATTGATATGGACAATAGACAAGGAAAAGTTAAGGAATTTTTATGCACACAGTAGAAGGGAGTCAAACTCTTGGTTCATCTGTTCCAAGCTAACACATTAATCGAGTAATTTGTAGGTACTCCTAGAGTACGGTAAATGATGTTCTATTCTCTCACATTCATGATACCACTCATTAAATTTGTGGTAGAGTCCACCATGAATATTAGAGGAGGAAATACCATTTCACTAAATTCTTAGAGTACCTAAGAATTTTCACATTAACAAGGAGAATAACAATGAATTCTACTACTCGTCCAAAATCACTCCCCTACATGCAAGGCTGGCATAACATAATTTGGAGTCTATGGCGAAAGATTTTTGTGGGCCTTATATTTATAAATATTAATTAAATAAAATTATTTAATACTAATCCAATCGAGGTTAATTTGATGCATTAAGTACATAATTTAATTAATAATTCTAACTAAAACTAATGTAAATTTCATATAGAGAATTGAATATCATAGTTGAAACATAAATTTTAACAAAAAGAAAAAAAATGTATATTAATTTTTTTTTTAAAGAATATTACTTTATCTATGATGATACATAGTTAAGTAAATTTGTAATCTAATTTTTAAGAGGAAAAGATAAATATTATTTGGTGTGTGGCATTGTAGGAGATTAGTTTACAAAAATTAAAGTCTCGAACTATTAAGAGAGATTAATTATCATTGATGATCTAACACATTTGCAACTTTTTTTTTTTTGGAAGCATTTTAGGCTTTCAATTGGGTTAGGTTAGGTCTCTATTGGTCTCATATTTTGAAAGCCTTATTAAAAACTAGACTCATCACACGTTTTGCGCGTGTAATAAGACTCTTTTTTATTTTGAGTTTAGTGAAATAATGTTTAAAAGTGAGATAGAGATAGTGTTCTAATTTTTAGGATCTTGATAAAAGTTTGGAAGCTTAAAACTTAGGAACTTTTTAAAAAAAATATTAAATTACTCTTTTAACCATTTTGTGTTTTTAAATTTAAAATTATTCAATTAAAAGATAGGGGTATTTTAGAGAGTTTAAGAATTTGTGTGGGGATATTTTAGTACACAAAATGATGAAACCCAAATAGAGAATCATGTTTTTTTTTTTTTTTTTTTTTGATATAGAGAGTTGTGTTATTAATATATTAAAAAAAAATGCTAAGGTACTACAAAATGTTCACAATATGAGATTTATATTTTTTATTATAAAATTTTGGGTTGTAAAGGAGGCCCTTGTTTTTTTTTTTCATCTTCTTCTCTAGATGTAAATTTTTTTTGTTTTTTTTTGTGGTGGTTCCTTAAGCCTAGGCCTTGAGCCGGACCTGCCCTACATGCTAGACAACTTCTCCCCTTGATGCAGATTTAAAATTTTCCATAGATTTGGGTTATGGGTTAGAATTATTAGATGTTAGCTTAGTGGGTGTATGATGGCTTTGTAATATGGGCCGTGATGTCTGCAATTGACTATGGGTATTGGGCCTTCAAGTTATAGTGTACAATATGCCCGAAAGAAGTGGTCTCTCTCAACAGTCTCATAATCTAAGATATTGGCGAAAATTAGTAAAGTCCGACAAAGCAAACAAATTTTCAAGAACGACATTGACAATCCGGTTCACAATAATCCACAAACAAACACAAACGTCATAAAACCTTGGAAATTCGAATTCCTGAGATTTGAAAAGTATACGGTTAAGGCCCTTAAAGTCAAATAGAGAATCTTTATATGGATATGATCATTTGATCCTCTTCCTTTATATATACTCGTATGATCCAAAAGTCTTTCAGTTGTTCTTGTAGAGAGCTCAGTCTCAATCTCACACTCAATCAGACATGGAGTCCAGCTTCAAAACCCAACCACTCCTTCTCCTTCTCCTTCTTCTCTTCACCTTCTCTTCCATTACTGAATCAAACCAGGTACTTTTTCTTCAACTCTCATCTCCATACTCAGTCTCGTTTCAACTTTTCTTTTTCTTCTGCAAAAAAAAAAAAAAAACCTTCTGGGTTGTTGAGAAAACCATGAAACATAGAAGAAAAGATAAAACTTGGCCCCTTTTGATATTTATGGGAGCTTTTTTTTTTTGGGTTGTGGTTTACTTGTTTTAGTTTCTTCAAAGTGAAGTTCTGCTGGAGTCAACTGTGCTTTATGTCATAAAGAAATAAGGCTGAACATGTAACTTATATTCATAATTCAATCAACAATTAGAAAACAGGAACAAAACTATGACTATGTTCCATTTTTACTTTCTGGGTTTTTCTTTTTTAATCAAACTGGAGTATTATGTTATGTAATTTTTATTATTTTTGAAAAAAAAAAATGTTTCAGTTTTGTAATGCTGGGATTGAGTATGGTGAATCGTCATGTGGGGTTTCGTCTTCATCGTCGAAGATATTGATTAAAGGGGGAACTGTTGTGAATGCTCATAGAGAGGAGGTTGCTGATGTTTATGTGGAGGATGGGATCATTGTTGCCGTGAAGCCTAATATCAAGGTACTATTTCTTTTTAAAATGTTGTAGTTATGTAAATCTACTAAGTGCTTTGTTTTGAATTGGTATAAATTGTGTGTTGTATTGTTAATTGATGAGAGACTGGTGTTATCAATGGTGGGATTGGATCATATCATATTATATTGGTAAAGGACTCTTGAACATTGAATGGTGTTGGTTCTGTATGTTATATCGGACTTAGCCTCAGGGCCCTATGTTTAAGTCCTACGCTTATGTAATTTGGCATTAGAGGGGATAACAAAGATGTTGGCTGTATGGAATAAATAATATTGATCTCTCCCGCTTACTTTTGCTCTGTTTTCCTGATGCATATGTTTGTTGGCTGACAGACTAGAAAAGTCTTAAGAATAAATGTCTTTTGGACAGTTAGTGAAATTGAGTTAAAAGCCAGTTGGCGGACTCAAAGATAGTTTTTTCCATTATTCAATTAAGAAACTTGGGTCCTATAGAACTTACCTTACCCTACACATAACCAAACTCTCTTGGGGAAACTATTATAGTGGTTTGTAAAAGTGAGACATATACTTTGGAGGTATGTTGTGGGTTTGTAATGTGGGAAGAGCTGGATTGATGGACTGCTTTTATGGACAGTTCTTGTAGGATATCCTTATGATTAGGAGTGGCTAGGAAGTCCATAAGATTCTTGTGTAAGATGTAGTTGATGGTAGGAAATTCCAATTTTGGCATGATTTTTGTATGGGGAGGCTTTACTTAAAGCAGCTTTTCTAGACATTTGAGCTAGACTGGTACAGGATAGCAAGCGAAAGTATACAAGTGACTCCAAAGGGGGCATTCCAGGGTGTTTTGTGTGTGTGTGGCTATGGAAGAGTATAATTGTGTTGACATTCCCTATAAGTGACTCTTTTTGCATGGATAGTTGTTTTCTGAAAGATTCTTATGATGGAGAATCTAGAAGAGTGTGTAATATGTAAGCACAATGGAGAGAGGACGGATCATCTTCTGCTACATTTTTCTTCTATTATTTTAAAGGAGATTTGGTCTCTACAATTTCATTTTCTAGGATCTATTGGGTAACTCTGAGGTTGGTAGTTGAGATGCTGGCTAATTTGGAAAAGATTCTTATGGTGGAGAATTTTGTTTACCAAAGACAGTTCACTATCATTTGGTATTGCATTTAAGTGTAGCAAAGGGATGATAGTCGTATTCTGGTACATTGTTTTGTAGCTCGGAGATGTGGTCTCATTATTTTCAGGAGCTTCTGGTTAATGTATTCTTGATGACAGTTTATATTCCAGCTAGTTGGAAATAGGGTTCAAACGCATGAGGTTTTGTGAAGTTTTAAAGCTATACATTAATACTTTTGTGGTATCTTGGTGGTAGAAAAAATAGTAATATCATGTTTGAGGGTGTTGAGCTCCTTTGGACATGCTCAAGCTCTTGTTTTGTCTTGGGCTGGATGGCTTCCTTGAATGTTTTCCGTCTCCCTTCTCTTAGAGTAACTAATGTTGAAAAAGGTGGATGATATATTTCATGCTATTGGCTATTTCAGCCAGCCATGCCGAGACATTGAAAATAGCCCTTTAAGATCCACACTTTTGGTGTGCTATACAATACTGAGTTCATTCTTGTGAAAAAAAAAGAAAAGGAAATAAATAACTCATCTGTCATAGGGCACTGAAATACCAAAAGAAACAATTTCTAGCTCATTGTAGCTCTAGGCTACTGGCAGATTAAGATTTTAAGCTACCATGCACTATCAACACATGCATTTTCCATTCACAAATGTTTTTTTGGGCAATAATTACCCTGTTATAAATTTTCTTTCATACATATATGCCCTTTTCTTGCCTAGTTGGTTGTTTACCTTTATGTTTCCTTTGATTTTTTTTTTTTTTTAAATTTTTTTTTAAAATATTTTATTCTATGCTTTCTATTGTTTGATTTATGTCTGACTTGTCTGATGGCCTTTTGCAGGTTGGTGATGATGTTACCATGCTTGATGCCACTGGAAAATTTGTCATGCCAGGTTATTTTTTTTATTATAAAAAATAATTACAGGTTAGATCACTATAAGTGACTTCACTCTTTTGAGTATGGTGGGAGCATTTGGAACCTAAGTGTACTATTATGTAATACTTTTCAATGACATTTACAGTTTCGGAATACATCATACACTCTACAATCTAAATGGAAGAGATAGATTACTTCTTCTTTGTTGTATTTATTTTGAACCTCATATATGAAATGGGATGGAAAATTTCATACTCAAAAGGCTTCCAGATCGACAATGTCCCTTTTGCCATATCTTATGAAGTTGGATGAATAGTTTCTGGTCTTGCATGGCATGCCACCATGGTGGGATCCATCAAGTTGAGTTGCAGTCTTTCTTGCATGTTGGCAATAGCTCCTATTTTTATTCTTCAGCCTGTCTGCACTCATCCTCTCAAAGACAAGATTTATTATTAATAATCACAAGCTGTCAGTTGGGTTTTCAGTTTATTTTATTTTATTTTTGATAGGTCTATTCATTTTATCTGAGTTTAATACCTTAGTTCTTTTCTGTTTCCAACACCAATTTGTAATTATGTAGATCTGATCCTGATGTACTCTATGACTACATTTGTTACCTCAACAGGTGGAATTGATCCTCACACACACCTAGCTTTTGAGTTTATGGGTACTGAGACAGTTGATGACTTCTTCAGTGGTCAGGCTGCAGCCTTAGCTGGTGGAACAACAATGCACATTGACTTTGTTATTCCAGTTAGTGGGAGTTTAACAGCAGGTTTTGAAGCCTACGAAAAGAAAGCAAAGAAATCTTGCATGGATTATGGTTTCCATATGGCAATTACAAAATGGGATGAAGTTGTTTCAAAAGAAGTGGAAATCATGGTTAAGGAGAAAGGTTAGTTTTCTTATTTTTTCTGTTTGTACTGTCCAGATTTCTTCTTATTTTGGACCTTTGTGAATGCTTCTTTGATTTCCTCTTTTCATGTATATGCCATCTTATAGGTATAAATTCTTTCAAGTTCTTCCTGGCCTACAAGGGGGCACTTATGATTAATGATGAGCTTCTATTAGAAGGGTTTAAGAAGTGCAAGTCCCTTGGTGCTTTGGCTATGGTCCATGCAGAAAATGGAGATGCGGTATATGAAGGACAGAAAAGAATGATAGAACTTGGTATTTTTGGTCCAGAGGGACATGCTCTTTCGAGACCTTCATTGGTAACTTTTAGAATTATGTATATATGTATGTATGAATGTATGTATGTACTTATCTATGTATATGGTTGTTCCTTCAGACTACTCCATTCTATATATCAATCATAGTTTGACTCTCTGCAAATTTGGTAGTCCTATGATGATGAACTATGATTACTGTTTGAATTGCCTCGTCTTTCATAAAGAGTATACATTCTGGTAACCGTAATGATTCAGTTATGTGTGCTCGAGCTTTGTAGGGACTTTACACTGTTTCACCAATTACATTAATGCATTAGGAGGACAATTAATTATAAATTAGTGAGGAGCATACAATACATGTGGTTGTGCCACATGCTGTAGACAACACTCAAAATGTGGGAAGGAAATTATCCTATAGAGGATAGTGAGTGAAAACAACCTTGATTTTAAATTAAGGGAAGATCAATCTATATTTTTTTCATTTGGAAACATTGAGCAAGCATCCTATTTGGAAGTGGTTAGTGAGTATTTCTTGGTGAAGGTGGTGATCAAGTTCAGGTTGAGAGTTGGATCTTGATATTCCTGCTTTCATATTCAAGACCTAGTTAGGAGAGATCAGTGAAGGCTGAGATGTCTGATGGTAAGGTAAAAATCATATTCCAAGATGAAACCAGTGCATCTAGATTCATTTTAGAAGTGAATCTTCTCTTGTTCCTGTATTCTCATTCAAGACACGGCTGGGACTGTGTTGCAACCGTGTCCCAGCCTTCTCTTGACCATGGCAAAAATGAAAAAAAATTGTTTTTGCCAGACACTCCATGGACACGGACACACTGGGCTTTTCCCTCTGTCTGTGATTCCTACATATGCTGTGGTCAGACTAATGAATAAAGCAGTTGATCTGTTCTATTTATCATGCTTGTTTCCTTAAAAATTTATTCCATGAATATCTTTGGAGAAATTCTCCTTGTATGATTTGACTATATAAAAATACCTGTACAGCTGGAAGCAGAGGCAACTGCTCGAGCAATTCGTTTGGCAGGTTTTGTGAATACTCCTCTCTATGTAGTTCATGTAATGAGCATTGATGCTATGGAAGAAATAGCTACAGCTCGGAGAAAAGGTCTTCAATTCTCTAATCTTACAAATTCTGTTTGATTTAATAAAGTTTATTTGATGGCAGCATTAATCTACAATTGTGGAGAATCATTTTATTAATAGTAAAAGTTGCATCTTTACATTTGAAATTGGGCTTTCACTTCTTTTGGGGGAACATTCTTTGCAAACTTCCTTAACAAAATATTAATCTAAGACATGAAAATGATTTTCATAGGATGTGGCCATAAGTTTAAAATGCTTTTCACATGGCTCTAAAGGTTATGAACTCGACACACAGACAGTGATATAGACACGCACTCAAACACCCAATAAATATGTACGCGGGTGATTAAGATCCCAAGAATTTTATTTTCCCCCATCCTAGCTGATTGATTTGGTTTAAGTGTCATCTTCAAGTCGTTGGCCTTCAGTTCTAGAACTCATGTATGCTGATCTCCAGATTTCCTTTTTTTAAAGATGATTTATTGATTAAGGAAGATAAAGAACTCGTCTTTAAATTGCAGGGCAGAGGGTTATTGGAGAACCAGTAGTTTCTGGGTTAGCCCTTGATGAATCTGGGGTTTGGGATCCTGACTTCGTCACTGCAGCAAAGTAGGATCCTGCATTACTTTTCATTTTTCATTTTTATTTATTTGTATCTTTATATTTAGATATATTCTGTCAACTTTTACAAACGGTATCATCTTCATGTTTTAGGTTTGTCATGAGTCCCCCTATTAGGGCATCTGGACATGATAAGGCCCTTCAAGCTGCCCTTTCAACAGGAATTCTGCAGGTTCCTACCTCATCATTAGAGAAGATAGTGCAATCATAACAGCTGGGACCTTAAAGACACAAGAAAAAAATTTATTTTTATTGATAAGTAAAGAAAAAAACATTCGTGTTCTCATTATCCATGACATGAATTTAATAAACAATTGTCTATACAAGTACTCTCCAAAATTTTAGCTTATAACCATGTGCTAGCAAACCATATAACCTTAAATTCAGAATATTTTCTTTTGACTGATTGCCTACAACGTGACCTTTAATATATTGGTTTTATGGAGATCTTTGAACTTGTTTCTCAGGAAACTTTTGCATTTTGCAGCTTGTAGGAACCGATCATTGTTCCTTTAATTCTACACAGAAAGCTCTAGGGATTGATGATTTCCGAAATATTCCAAATGGTGTTAATGGTAATCACAAGTTTTAGTCCCTGCTATTTCTGAAATGACATTGTTCTGACTAATTATTTCGGGCCAATACTGTGTTACACTTTCTAATACTTCTCTGTGGCAACTGGTAATCTTTAGGTATTGAGGAGAGAATGCATTTGGTATGGGATATAATGGTGGTAAGCTGCAATGGATTTCTTGCTCATTCCTTCAAAATAATCAGCTTGATTTAGAATCTATCCTAGAACTTGCTCCTTTTTCTCAGATTTATGTATTCATGCAGGAATCTGGCCAAATTTCTGTCACTGATTATGTTCGGATAACAAGCACAGAATGGTATGCTATTAATCTGACTATTTTGGTAATGTAAAAAACTAAATGAGAATCTTATAAAAAATAAGAAATAAAATAATAACTGAATGAGAAAGTGTGGGATTATGCGTTTTATGATCTGATCCCCACTAAGCTATCTGACATATGTTGAAGTTATCTCACCATCAGCAATTTTTTCAGTGCTAGAATCTTCAATATATATCCAAGAAAAGGAGCGATTCTTCCTGGATCTGATGCAGATATAATCATATTCAACCCAAACTCAAGCTTTGAAATAACTGCGAAGTCCCACCACTCTAGATCAGATACAAACGTTTATGAGGGAAGGAGAGGAAAGGTAATGTTTGTATCAATAATGTAGTTGATCTGTTGATTACCAATGCATTATAAAATAGGCTAGCCATTGTAATGTGAGAAGGATATAAAATCAATTAGATTATACTCCCTCCGTCCCAAATTGTTTGGCTTAGTTAGAAAAAACCCAATTATTTAGGGAAACATCATTAACTACCTTATCTCTTTAAAAAAAAGTTAGAAATTTCCTAAATTACCCTTAAACAAATTTATCAAAAAATTATTTAAGAAAAAAAAAACATTTCTAGTATTGGTGCCAACTGCCAAGCAATTTTCAAAGTTATTGTTGATTTCAAATTCTATTAGTGTACTACTCTTACAATTTGCAAACCTATTTTCAAATCCGAATTCTTTAGCGACCAAGTCTAATCCAAATTCAAGCTTTATCTTTAAATAAAATTTTAATACGATAGATTGGAAACTCTACTAGTGGCAAAACAATAGCTTTAGTGGATTTCAAAATTTAGGTTTTTAATTTTTTTTAATTTAAAAAATGCTCCCACAAATAAATTAAGAACGTAAAGGGAATGTTAATAAATTAATGGTGTTTGACTTTTCAAACATGACATAATTTTAGGAGATCCCAAAATAGAATACAAACCAAACAATTTGGGACGGAGGAAGTATTTTGTTTGCACCTATCATTTGTAGAGACAGCAACTCATAAAAATTCACACACAAGTAAACAGCCATACGTGTCTTTGTAACTTGATAATATTGAACATGTCTTATTACATTTTGAAATATATTTTTGTGTGCAAAAGAAGAATAAATGATTAACAGTCATGAAAGTAATAATTGTGTAAAGTTTTTATTTTTATAGGTAAGAATAACTTTATTGAAAAGAGATTACTTTATGAAGAAAAACATAAAGTAGCCTAAAGAATTACAATTGAAAAATATTTTTTTAAATTTATGAATGGAAGTAATAATTGTGTAAATTTACTTGACAAAACACATAACACACTCATAATTTTGTTGAACTATGTGTTAGAGTATTGGTTAAATGATTAAATTTACTAGTTCCTATTGTTTAAACTTTTAGGACAATCGGTAATTTATCAATGTATTAGAGAAGGTAGTCTTGCGTTCGAACTCTGACTTTGCTCTTCCTACCATCTAAAAAGTTAAAAATCCCATGGGTTAGGCCCCACTTAATAAGGGGGGAGTCTGAGCCCACACATGAAGGGGAGTGTAAGAATATTAGTTAAATGATTAAATTCACCACTTTCTAACAGTTTAAACTTTTGGAACAATTGGTAATTTATCACTATGAAACAAATGTTGCTCTGAAATTCTTGAGTTTATGAATGAGTGCTAGGAACCTTTGGACACGAATGTCACATCAAAGTTTCAATTTTAGAATCATCCTTCAATAATAGGTGTGCGCTTACAGGGCAAGGCCTGTGAGCTATAATTTGTGGACAAGGACACAATTTTTTTGTCATGGCATGGTAACTTTCAACAATATAGATAGAGGGATAGGGCTATATATATGTCTTGATGACTTAATAATAGTAGGCTTATAGTTTAATGCATGTTTAAGTGTTTGTTTGTATGCCAAAAAAAAAAAAAATGCCATGTCCTAAAACACTTGAGAAAAAAGCTCTTTAGCTTTCTTCCTAAAACACTTGAGAAAATAAAAGCTCTATAGCTTTCTTAGAAAACAAATGAGGAACACCCTTGTATATCTGCACTTGTACATTGCGGAAATGAAGGTGAAATCTTCTGTTTAAGTGTCAAATGGAATATCTGACAGAGAATGGACATGGGTTTCATTCCTCAGGTGCATAACTTGCCAATTTTCATATAGTATAAAGCATAGCTAGTGATATCTAACTCTATATGTATAACTGTCTGTAGATATAGTTCATATAACATCCTCTGCTATTTTTAAGATGTTGCTTGTTCTTGCGACGCTTTCATTAGATGGCTGTATTAATGTACAGATCGTGTTTCTGAAACCTTTGCAAGTAATCTTACCATCTGATTCATTGCCCAAAAATGTCCCATTGGATAAGAAAAATGGCTTCTTGAAAGAATAGATGAATGTAATTTTAGTTAAGCTTAGTTGATTGATGTTTCTAGATTCATATTTTAGTATTTTTCATTGATACTGATGTAATCTTTGCTTTTTGGTGGTTTATAAGCATATCCATTCGTCTTTTGTTTTTACTTCATATTGCAGAAACATGACCGCAAAGCCATGCCATTGCAATGTTCAACAAAAAACTATCATAAATGAAATTAAAGTTTAAGAAACTCAATCTAGTTTTTAGACTTGTCATCCATAATCTTTAACTACTCTTAAACTTTGTTATTAATTCTTATAGACCATCTTTTCCTCTCATAATTCTATATTTTGCTTCCCCATCATGAACCTCGCTCTGGTCATGATTAACTTGTCCGTATTTGCTTGAATTTGTAATGTTTTGAGACCTCTCTCTCTCCCTGTGAGAGCATGCACTCTCCTAAACTTTGTCATTTTATGTAAGGTTTTTATAAGTTCATTTATGTTCTCTTAGGGAAAGGTTGAAGTGACAATCGCTGGAGGAAGAATTGTTTGGGAAAATGATGAGCTGAAGGTTGTCCCTGGTTCTGGAAAGTATGTAGAAATGCCACCTTTCGCTTATCTATTTAATGGAATTGACAAGGCAGATGCTGAGTACCTGTCTTCACACCGAGCTCCAGTAAAGCGATTTAAATCCACAGATTAAATTGCACTTTCTATCATTTTTATAGTCCTTTTACTTTCTTATCACCTAGAGGGTAAAGAATACATGATACTCAAGTATATATGGCCTTGAGTTTGTATAAGAGAAAAATAAATGAGAACATGCCACTAGCATCACCGCACTGGGTGAAATGTAGGTGAATATATCTTTGAATGTACATTGAATGGAACTCTAATATTACTATATGGCCTTGAGTTTGTATAAAAGAAAAATAAATGAGAACATGCCACTAGCATCACCGCACTGGGTGAAATGTATGTGAATATATCTTTGAATGTACATTGAATGGAACTCTAATATTACTGTTTCTAATTTTGTTATTTTAAGATTTCATTTCTTTATTTTGCTGCATCTGAAGAACTTCTCTTGCTTATGTAGCACACTTAAATCAAATAGTAAATAGCATATGTAGCACACTTAGATTACAGAATTTTTAGAAAAATAAATTAAATTAAAGAGAGACTGAAGCTATGTATGCTTCATTAATTGATGAGCATGTGTCATCTGTAAATTTACAGACCAGAACTCAAAATTTAGCAGGATGGTACAAGATTGAAAATGAATGGCCTACGTTCTTAAAAAATCAAGGCCTAATACAGCAATTGATGTAGGTCAGAATCTTCCTTTTCCTCTGCATGGCAATACAAATATAATGGTAATAAAGAAGAATGTGAGGATTGAATTAGTACCATCCCCCTCTTTCCAAAACAGTTTATTTGAGTTGGAGACTTATACGTTGTTTATATATATTTTTTTACTTATCACAATTACTGTTCACTTTTTACCGTTCATGATTACTGTTCACTACGTTTTTTAGGCCTATTTAAAAGGGGATGTTCCTTATGTTAAACTCAGAATTCTCTAGAGTTAGTATTTTCTTTAGGCACACTTCTCTCCTTTAGAATTCCTCTCTAGAATTCCCACTACTACATGTTTCTTACAAAATCTGTAACTAGAACTAGTTTCAAGCCTTGTACTGTTGAAATCCTGTAACTACTACTGCTATATATATATATATATATATATTAAGAGTAGGTAAGCATACAATACACTCTACAAATGTAATGATCCATATGCACTTAAAAAAAAAAAAAAAAAATTGTATACAATCTTGAGATTGTATTGGTCAAGATCCCTTTGGTCAACGAACGTCGAGTTCGTCAACGTTCGTTGACCAATTCAAGCTCAAGAGAACTTTTGCTACCTAATCAAGAAGAATTGTTTCTCCAACTAAGATATATAAATTACATTGTAACAAATTCATATACAACATTGAGCCAAAAAAAAAAAGAAAAAAAAGAAACAAATTCAGATACAACAAGTCATAGTGACAACATGATATTGAGTAGGAAATTGGACTAATCAAGGCAATTTTACGAAACTAGTTAGCTAAATATATTCTTATCATGCTTTATAATTTACATATTCTTGTTTCTAGCATGTTATTCACATCCTAAAAATGTTACTAGCATGTTATAGAAGGTAAGGAATAAAATAAACAGCATGTAAAGTAAAGAACAATAAAAAAAGGAAAAAATCTAGGTTTCTTGGAGAGACCACTTATGCATGACTAAAGCTATGTACACAAGGATGAACATGTATGCACATCCTGAGGAAGAAACCCTATAATTCTACAAATTTTAACCTAACCTAAACAAACTATAGTCGAGAGGGGCATTGCATTTTGCAATGTAAGTGCAAAGGACTCGTCCATATTTAGCTCAACAACCCTATTTGGCAATTTCCAATCAAATGAACGCACGGATGTGCGAAGAATGTACTCAACTAGCACGATTCCCATCCTAGTCCTATAAAAAATGGAATTAATTCAAAATCATTTCCTCTTGGATCAATTTTTGCATTTTCCCACTCTGAAACCTTTCAGATGTGAAATCCAATGGGTTTTTCCACACATTAGGGTCACGCCTTATTGCCCGTATATTCATACACTAAGCCTAGTATTCTTTTGAATGTAATACCCATTCACTTCACATGCTTCAGTTGAGATTCTAGCCTAGTGTTCTTGTTGTTTCAACTTTTAACTATTGGATATAAAGTAATGGCATCTTTTTTTTTTGTCATGTTAACGGATGTCCTTATAATAGAATAATTTTGACACTATTTTATTGGAATATATAAAAAACTGATAACATTTATTATTTTATCATTCTTCCAATAAAATGTTTCTAAAAATAATAAATTTTCAGGTTTTCTTGGACAGGGATAGCCTTAGATCGGGTTTGGGTTTAGGTAGGGTAATCCTAACCCGACTCAAAATTTTATCCATGGATATCCATCTCTAAAACCCAATAAATAGTAAATACTCCATACTTGATCCCTTTTGGAATTTTTACCCGTGGATATCCAAACTCAGACCCGTCCCGACCCACTTATTTTATTTTTAATAATAAGATTGGATCTAGTAAACTGTGTATGTCCTTGTTTTTGTTTTTGTTTTTGTTTTTTTTTTTTTTTTTTTTTTTTTTTTTTTTTTTTTTTTGTTTTTTTTTTTTTTTGTTTTAAAATTTGAGCATGTGTAGATTTGTTTATTTTTTCACTCTGATTGTGTATGTTCAAAGAGCTTTTAAGTCACAAACAATGTGAAAATTTTGAACCAAAAGCACAAGATCCATGCTCAAACAAAGCATATAAAAGGAACGAATAACAACAAATATGGGCTGGGCTTTCCACACGTGTAAGTTTATATTTTTTATTTTTAAGAATAAGCCTAGATGGTCACAACAATTTTTTTTTTTTTTTTTTTTTTGAGAAGATGGTCACAACACAATTGATAACAAATATTACAACAGTAAATAATTGAAATTATCAGTACTATATATAAAAATGGAAGTATCTACAATTAATCCACCCAGTCTCCTATGATGCCATATGTTGGATCCTTTTTTTTTTTTTTTTTTTTTAAATTCTCTCTCTCTCTCTCTCTCAATTAACATTTTTTCAACTTTTACTCCATCAAACGTAGGCTATAAACAAGTCAAGCCGAATATTAAAAATTCAAATTTGTTTATTTAGTTTTATTTTGAAAATGAGCCCAGTATTAAAAGTAGTATTTTTCAACTTTTACTCCATCAAACGTAGGCTATAAACAAGCCAAGCCGAGTATTAAAAATTCAAATTTGTTTATTTAGTTTTATTTTGAAAATGAGCCAACTATTAAAAGTAGCATGTGGGTCTTTGTCCCAACCTAGATTCTTTAGAGAGAGTAGTATTAGTTGAGAATTCACACTGTTGGTCACATGTAATTCATCACCTAACCACATGCATTAATTGGCTGTGACAAAAATTAGGCATATTACTTTTAATATCAGCCATTGAATCAAAGAAAGTTTAAAAAGTAAAAAAAAAAAATAGTTAAAAATTAGAAGATGAAAAAGATGAAATTTTTTGTAAAGGATTCAGGAGGTACTGCGTTGCACCAGATCCAAATCCATTAATAACACCACCTATATGTTTAATGCGACAAGGTATCACTTAATATAACATATATATAACCTAATCCTAGTACTATTGTACGTACTACGTAGTTCCTTCTTAGAGAACTTGTTGCTGCATTATCCTCTTTTTCATCACACGCTATTCCATTCGTCGCTACTCAAAAACCATTCTAGTAAACTCCACTTCTAGGGACAATGCCTCACATGCTAGCCCTTACTAAAATGGCAAAGCAATATGGACCTGTCATGTACCTATATAAAAATGGGCACTTGTGACATGCCCGTACGTGGCATATACACCAGATGCAGCTAGCATGAGCATTTCTCAAGCCCACACATGAATTTCTCTAACAGGCCCCCAAATGCTGGTGCAACCCATTTAGCCTATGTTGCCCAAGACATGGTTTTTGCACATTATGGACCAAGGTGGAAGTTGCTTAGAAAATTAAGCAACTTACACATGCTTATAAGCAGTGAGGTGAAGAGTAGCATTAGGTTGCTATATCAGAAGTGAGGTGCAGAGTAGCAATAGAGTCTGGATACCAATTTATATATGAGGGAGCATATTCTTTTTGGTATGAATTATAGAAAAGGTGGTAGCCATTTTTTAAGTCTTCAAATGAGAGATGATCCACCTGACGTGTTGTAATAGAAGTGACGAAGGAGTCATATTTTGTACCAAGGCCAGCCAATAGGAAGGAATGCTTATGATGCTCTTCATTAAATAAGGTTTTCCAATAAGTCTCGAATTGGAAAACCTTATCTTTAACATAGTTTTTAGAACCGGACCGGACCGGATTGGAAGGTCAGATGGAAAAAACCGAAAATCGAGATGAAAACCGGTTTTTTAAGCATAAAAAACCGGATTTTTTGTTAAATCCGTGAATTGCTAAAACCGGGGTTGGACCGCACGAACCAGTGAGAACCGTGCAGTCCAACCCCTTACCAATTTTTTTTTTTTTTTTTACAATTTTATTCTACTTAATTAAATTATCCATCTCTTACAAGGAATAAAAAAAAATTATAATTAAAATCCTTCAAAGATATTCAATTTTACTTCAAAAATTAATCATAAATTTTAATGTTTTCAGATTATTTTATTTTATTAACTTTCTTATTTAATTATTAAATATATGCTTTAAAATCATTAAATTTCCCTCACATATATAGATATATTATCAATTTTGCTAGTTTTATAAATTTAATATCTATATTTAGGCTTTAATTAATTATTAAATTAATTATGACGTTATCACGGTTTGATCTCGGTTCGACCTCAAAAACCTTGAACCTCCTCTCCCTTTTACGGTTCAATAAACGGTCTGGGTCTGAAAACCTTGATCTTTAACTGTCGCTATTTAGGTTAGTTTTATTGTTATCATTGTATATTTTTTTTATTAAAAAGTTCATTTGATATATTGAAAACATTAAAATTTTGGATTAGTTTCTCAAAAAAAAGAAAAGAAAATTGGATTAATAAAAAAATTCTATGTTTTTATAGAGACAGATCCAATATGGAGAAGAAGATAAAAGTACTATAGCTCTACTATTAGAACTAAAAGCATGATTAAAAAACGGAAAAGAGTAGTAAATCTAGTGATAGCCCTAGACTCTATGCTCATCTCTTTATAACTTTTATACTAAAAGAGTCATTGCCCCAAAACACAAAACCTCACGAAACTACTTCTTTCCCATATAATATTACTTGCCTGGTTATGCCTAGCCACTGCCGCAATAGAGGTGGCAATTCCACCAAGAGTAGTGCTCATGTCAAGCTTCTTTCTTATTTTTGCACCAATTAATCACCCTTTCAGCATCTTCTCGTCACTGCTTTATCAACTAGCAGCCTTGCAGTGACATCCCGCTCAAACAATATTTTTTTGAGTTACAATTTTCGAATCACACTGTAAACTTTAGGGCTTGAAATAGTAACTAAGAATATATATATATATATATATGAAGAATATAAAATCTACTACCAATTTTAATAAAAAAACACATACAAAGAAAGTAATACTTATGATTATAATACTTTAATAAAATCATAAATAAATATCCTAATTAATTTTTTTTATTAATTACATATATTTATAAAATTTGCAATATTCATCATACCATTTTAAAATTTAGTAAAGTATATTTACTACAGATTTACTATAGTAATAGAGTCTATTTTTGAAAAATATAAAAAAATTAATTATTATATTATTGAAGTAATACCAATTATTACCATGTGATTTTGTACAAAATAATGATATTAACATACTATAAATTATATATTATTGTATGGGGCAAAAATCCAAGGGCCCAAAAGGTGATTGGGCTTGGGTCAAGACCCACTACAACTAATTTATAGAGATGGGTCTTCGGACCAACATGATGACTCCTAAATGACAGATCTTGAACAAAGAAAAAAAAAGAAACAAAGATAATGGGATAAAAAGTAAGGTTTGAATAATATAAGTATTTGATTTATCTTCCTTGAAATAGCCAATGAACCTTTTACACTTGGTAGGATGTAGGGTTAAGTATTCTCTCTGATTCTTTAAGGATCTAATCCATGTTCATAGGAGTTTTCCTCTCTTTTATAGTGCTTCAGATCTAATCCTGTCCCTCCACATGGAGGGCTATTGATTTTCCTTTAGGATACTTGTCACATCCTTCCTTTTCATGTTATGTTGAGAATGTTACAGGCTGTCTTGGCACTGTGTCATTCAGCCATTAATATGGCTAACATGGTTGGTGTAGTGCATTTGATGTAGAGGTGATTGATCCTTCCTTTTTAGATTATGCTGAGAATGTTACAGGCTGTCTTGGCATTGTGTCATTCAACGATTAATATGACTAGCATGGTTGGTACAGTTCATTTGATACAGAGGTGATTGATACTTTTTTGGAAAGTTTTCCCTTATTCCTGGTTTCGTCTGTGTAGTGCTACCTTCCTCAGATGATGACCCTTGTAAAAATTTCTTCCTTCCCGCGGGTTGTCCTCGTCCGGTTACCTTCTTTGGACCGAATGACTTTTCGGCCTCTTTCTTCTTTTTGGTAGTTCTAGGGTCCATCTATAACCTAATGGGTAGACACGTTGGGCTTTTAGACTCTTCAAATAAGGCCCAGGGGTCTAATGTCTTGGGCCTCCCACAATTACCTTTAGTTTTAATTTTAAAACAAAGAAAAGAAAAAGTAGTTAAAATTTTATTTATTTGGTTAATGTTGCAGTTGCACCCATGAAAATCCCTAAACATTTTGAAATAAAAATTATTATAGTGCTTTTAACATTTTCTAGTCAAAATACACTTATAACTAGCATCACCCATGTGAGCTGGTCATCATGATGAGACAAATCAATAGTGAACAAAAATTAATTACCGCTAGGATATCATAGAGAGTAGTCTTATTCTTATTAGCAGCAGATTGTGCCATGGAAGTCACTCCACTAGGTGTTATTTCGTTAGTCCTAGTGGCCGGTTCTCAACTCAGCAGCTTGTTTTTTTAATGGCGTCACCTTGTTCAATATGTTTGTCACCGAATGAAAGAGCAGTTGTCTCTAGTGCCTCACCAATTGTTATATGACATCTCTATTAAGAACATTTCCTGTAGACCTAAGTCAAAGTGGCACATCTGGGGTCCCGTCATGTATCGTCGCAAAACCTGTCTAAAAAATACGTACATTCTAGATGTGCACCTTTTTGTTGTACTACTCTACACACATCAAATAGAAATTTTGAACCGTGTTATGTTGGAACCCAAAATGAAATGCACAAAATGACATAATTGTTGGAGTAAGTCTGAAGGTTTAACATGGATGATGGAGATTTTCGTTGAAAAGGGCCAAAAAAAAAAAAAAAAAAAAATCTTGAAATATGATTGTGGGGCCCAAATGATTTATGGGCCAGGCCCATCTACCCGGGGAGAACCCAAAGGCCCAAGCTGAGGAGGGCTATGGCCCAAACTCGACAAAATATCCTTTAGATACCGCCGAGGGCAGTTCAGTCCTCGGCAGACCCAAGGTACCCCCAGAAAGAAGGGTAAAAACGGTATAGGACTGAAACTTGGAAGAAAGATCTGAAATATCAAGGGAAAGCTGCCCTTACTGCCATTCAATGCTCTGAACCTGACAGAGCCGCATTCTTTGGCTTTTACAACCACCCCCAGCGACTTTGAGTGCAGGCTGATGGGACAAATATCAACCTTGGAAATGTTGACCCTATACGTGGACGAAGGACAGTGAACACAGGGGAATATAAAAGGAAAAATCAGTAACCTAAAGAAGAGGCTGGGAAAAATGGCCAAAAACCAGAACCTCCCAGCCCACCTCCAGGAGAAAGACTCCATGGGTGAAGATAACCTAGACACGCACGAATACCACGAAAAACCCACCGCTTGTCGATCAAGGCCTAGCCTTTCAAACCCACGCTCTACAAATGATATTGTTGGGGCCTTTTTACGTGCGAACCCAACACTGTTACGGTCCGCCACGAATCGTGTCCCCACAATTGGCGCCGTCTGTGGGAAGGGCTTGTGTGTTGGCATAGGCGGTGGGTCGAGAGAATCTCGGTGTTATTTCTAACCGTTGGTTACAGAGTTCTAGTATAAAGTCCTGTTAAGGGCTACGTTCCTTGACTAGGGGCTTGACTGAGGAGCCAACTCCCATAAAGCCAAGGTCCCCCGTAAAGAGCAAACTAGGCGCTTGGTAGAGTTAATCGTATGAATAATTCTAGGGGCTTGGTCGAGGGGCTAACTCCCTTAAAACCAAGTTCCAGCGCCAAGGAAAACTAGGTTTTGGACAAAACCAAGGCATTGCATGGTCCACGGACCCAAGTCTCAGGGGAAACCAACTACCTGGATGATGAAAACTAGGTTTTGGATAGAACCAAGGCATTGCATGGTCCACGGACCCAAGCCTCAGGGGAAACCAACTATCTGGATGATGAAAACTAGGTTTTGGACAGAATCAAGGCATTGCATGGTCCTCGGACCCAAGCCTCTGGGGAAACCAACTACCTGGATGTAATGAAAACTAGGTTTTGGACAGAACCAAGGCATTGCATGGTCCTCGGACCCAAGCCTCTGGGGAAACCAACTACCTGGATGTAATGAAAACTAGGTTTTGGACAGAACCAAGGCATTGCATGGTCCTCGGACCAAGCCTCAGGGGAAAACCAACTACCTGGATGTAATGAAAACTAGGTTGGATAGAACCAAGGCATTGCATGGTCCACGGACCCAAGCCTCAGGGGAAACCAACTACCTGGATGATGAAAACTAGGTTTTGGACAGAACCAAGGCATTGCATGGTCCTCGGACCCAAGCCTCTGGGGAAACCAACTACCTGGATGTAATGAAAACTAGGTTTTGGACAGATCAAGGCATTGCATGGTCCACGGACCAAGCCTCAGGGGAAACCAACTGGACAGAACCAAGGCATTGCATGGTCCACGGACCAACTAATGTAATGAAAACCTAGGTTTTGGACAGGGCATTGCAAACGGACCCAAGCCTCACCTGGATGATGAAAACTAGGTTTTGGACAGAACCAAGGCATTGCATGGTCCACGGACCCAAGCCTCAGGGGAAACCAACTACCTGGATGATGAAAACTAGGTTTTGGACAGAACCAAGGCATTGCATGGTCCTCGGACCCAAGCCTATGGGGAAACCAACTACCTGGATGATGAAAACTAGGTTTTGGACAGAACCAAGGCATTGCATGGTCCCCGGACCCAAGCCTCTGGGGAAACCAACTACCTGGATAAGGAAAGCTAAGTTTTGGACATGGGTCTGGCGTGCATCGCGCAGCACTCAGCAGTTATCCCGGTTAGTTCCAAGAGTTCAATTTATTGAGGATTACCATTGTTATACTTGATAATACTTGTGAGTTTAAACTAGAGGGAATCTGTGTTAAGGCATTTTTCTGCCCGGAATATCATTAAGGGCAAGCTTAGATTTGATATTCATGCACAAAGTAGTTGTTGCAAAAAAAAAAAAAAAAAAAAAAAAAAAAAAAAAAGCATGTATAAAGAAATGAACACATCTTTTATTAAGACAAAAGAACAGTACAGTGTACAGTAAAAAGCTGAAACAAGCTTACATTAGAGTTAACCGCGTAAGCAAAAGAAAAGTACAAAAGAGTGAAGATAAAGCCGAGGAGATAGCTCAGAGGAGAGGTTGGCTACTGTTCCAAGATGTCGTCTGAGGAAACTATTCCTCGACGCTTCTACATGCCCATAACTCAAGCAGCCAAAGAACCTGACCTCAGGCTAACACCATCTACAGAAAAGGTGCAGGGAGCCGGAAGTTGGGAAGCCCCCGCAAAAATTTGCCGGCTACAAGGTAGACAGCGCTGATGGTGGAAATTCCTTCTTCGGACATACCAAAAATCTGGCATGACCAGAACCTGCTTCGGATTTTGACTAAAAGAGGGGGAAACACCCTCTCCCCTCTGTCGAAGTGGAAATTTCTCTTGATTTTATGCTTCCTTGGCCCGTACATCACTCCTTTGAGTCTCGAGAGGACACGGCGCCTCTGCGGTGGAGAAAGTTCTTTTTCCCTAACCCTCGCCTCAAACATGATTTCCTAAAGGAGGAAGCTGAAGGGTTTGTGCAAAAGTAAAGCAACTTTCTCTCCTATTTATTTAAGGGATAAGGTGGTGGCATTTAATTCACGCAGCGTCCCAAGGAACGCTACCGACAAGACGTCTCTGGCTCGATTTCCAATGCCGTCTGCAAACCTGAGATTAAAGGAGTCTCGCGAAGGTGCGCCTCGAACACTGGGACGCCAAAAAGTACCGCGTGACCAAAGACCATGGAAATGCCTCTTTATTGGTGGGCTTAGTAAAATCGCGGCCCGGGCCCGTTCTGCATGGGGGTCCTCGGACTACGGCCCACGCCGGGGAATAACCGTTGCCGAGGACAACCCCCTGCTCGGCAACTTGTGAGATACCTGAAAAAAGGGATAAGTAGAACCAAGGCCTTGCATGGTCCTCGGACTCAAGCCTATGGGAAAACCGAGTACAAAAAATTATAATTATTCCAAGTTTTAGACAGAACCAAGGCCTCGTATGGTCCTCGGACCCAAGCCAATGGGGAAACCAAATACTTGAAAAAAAAAAAAGGTTTTGAATTTTGTAAGATGGGCTACTTGATAAAAATGTCAGGTCACTTCATCCACGGCTTAAACACCATGAAAGATTAATGCCAATAAAGGTGTAAGGAAGGTGGTGGAACGCCCCAGCAATCAGTCGTATAAGAAGGCTGTTCATTTAGTGAGCGATATATCTCCAAATGGTGATTCCTCACACGGCATCAAACCTTCGTTTTTCTCCTCGGCTAGCATGGGGTAAGTATTACTTTTCACTGGTCGGCCTTATCGTGCCAAGCACTTCTATTAAAGTTATGGCGACATCTTTTTATTATCAAATATTTTGGTCTTAGTCGTCATTGATTCAGATGCTATATTATTGTGCCGAGCAGCGTTTGCAAATTTATAAAAACTTAGAGACATAACATGCGAAATGAGATAAACAACAATTTTTATTAATATGAAAAATTATTACAACATACAAAAAGGGGCTCAAACGAGCCTATACAAAATGTGAACTGCCTAAGCAACAATTACAACCGTAGTACAGATAAGTAAACTGTCAGGCGTATCTTAAACTCGTCTTCAAAAGTCTCTCCAATCTCTGCCTCAATGTTGCTCGTACTAAGAGAAGAACCTTCTTTGGAAAGAGATGAAGGAGAAGGAAATAGTAAGGAAGAAATCAATGAAGAAGATGGAGGACATGAGTAAAGAAGGAGGAGAAGAAGAGAGAAGAGATGAAAAGAAAGAAAAAGGAGCAAAAGAGGGAGAAAGAAAAACACCAGGATGGAACTGGTGCTGGGAAGACTAAGAAAGGGAGGCAAAAGGAGGCGCCAGTGAACGAAGAGAGGAAGAAGCAGGGGCACTTAGTCCCTGCCTCGATCCTGACTCCCAACACACTGGAGCCATATTAGGTATGCTCATGAGAGCGAGGTTGGTACTGACGATGGGTGTTCTCGACTCGGCCACGCCGAAAGTTTGACGTAACGAGTCCCTGCTTCGGATTTTGACTGAAAGAAGGGAGAGGTTGATTTTGAGTCTTCGCCATCCCTGTCCCGATCGAGCCATAATGAGCTTTATCAGAACGTGGCATTTATAGGAGGGGTTTGGCTCCTGCATCACTCGTTGTTATGGTAACGTGTATCACGATTTAGTGTATAAACCCGTGGGTAGAGTGAACCCTAGGGGAGGCCAAGTATTTCAAATCTCAGAAGGGTGAAGAGGGATTCTTTGCAAGAACAATAACCTCCTCCCTCCCTTCTTATACAGAGGGTGGAGCGGGAGACATTTAATAGGTTCAGATCTCCAAAGGAATCTGCCAACGCAAACGTGCCGGTTCCGTTTCTCCACCCCGTCAAAACAAACCGCCGAATTAAAGTAGTCTCGTAAATAGCGGCCATTAAAAGCGCGTTTTGGATACCCAAACGATAAGGACGCATCGAGCGCGAAATCAAAAAACTGTCTCATAGATCGGTGCATTTCTTGGGCAGATGAAGAGCCGCCAGCATTATTAATAGGCCGAGTTGATTGGGCCGTAAGAAGAGGTCCGGCATCACCAAAACCCCCCTTTCCAACCCAGAGGTTGGATAACCGGGTTTTGAGGGGCTATTGTGGGGCCCAAATGATTTATGGGCCAGGCCCAAAGGCCCAAGCCGAGGAGGGCTATGGCCCAAACTCGACAAAATATCCTTTAGATACCGCCGAGGGCAGTTCAGTCCTCGGCAGACCCAAGGTACCCCCAGAAAGAAGGGTAAAAACGGTATAGGACTGAAACTTGGAAGAAAGATCTGAAATATCAAGGGAAAGCTGCCCTTACTGCCATTCAATGCTCTGAACCTGACAGAGCCGCATTCTTTGGCTTTTACAACCACCCCCAGCGACTTTGAGTGCAGGCTGATGGGACAAATATCAACCTTGGAAATGTTGACCCTATACGTGGACGAAGGACAGTGAACATAGGGGAATATAAAAGGAAAAATCAGTAACCTAAAGAAGAGGCTGGGAAAAATGGCCAAAAACCAGAGCCTCCCAGCCCACCTCCAGGAGAAAGACTCCATGGGTGAAGATAACCTAGACACGCACGAATACCACGAAAAACCCACCGCTTGTCGATCAAGGCCTAGCCTTTCAAACCCACGCTCTACAAATGATATTGTTGGGGCCTTTTTACGTGCGAACCCAACACTGTTACGGTCCGCCACGAATCGTGTCCCCACAATGATACAACATGAGATATAAACATGGTCATTTTTTAATGTGGAAACATTTGTTACTTTTATGTTTTAGCCTATAACCTAGAAAAAACACATTGAAGGGATCAAGTGAAATTTATTAGAATTATAAGGGTATGATAATCTGGACAGCCAAATAATCTCTCTTTGTGGACCTAACCGAAGCAAAATAAATTTTAAGGTGAATTGAACTTAATGAATGGTGTTACTTTATTTTGCAAAATAAATTTTTTAAAGTGAGCTACATCTAGCAGCTCCACTCATCTGCGAATGGAAAGATTGAGGTTGGCGAATCAAATACAGTTGATCAATCCCATAACACTCTCAATGGAGTCAGGACTTGAAGTTAAGGGGTGGCTTTGTTGTTGGCTATGTGTAGCAGCTGGAACCTTTGGCTCTACTGCTACTTAGCTGCTTGAGAGATTTTTTTTTTGGGTGTGACTTTGATATATGCTACTATTGGGTAAGGACAAAATAATTTTATTTAAATTTTTTTAAAAGGCCGAGTTGTTTTTCTTTGGATAAAATTGGTTGATTGGATTTAATTTGTTTTAGATTAATTATTGGTATTTTTTGTTGTGCTAATTTTTTGAGCTTGAATATTTTCTTTTAAATTTTAGAATTATAGATTGTTTTTAATGGTCTTTATAAGGAGAAATTTTAGAGTTACAAACTTTTTTACAAATTGTTGATGCAGTGAGTGGTTATCGGTAAGTAAAAAAGTAATGGACCAAGTGCAAACCAATATGAATTTGCTATCTTAATAGCTTGTAAAAATGTTTCAAAAACGTTTGTGCTAATAGCATTACTTTTAAAAAAATTAACGATATTATTAAAGGGAGCAAGGCAAGGGAGTCAATATCGTACCGGAAGCTATTTTGGTTTGGTCAGAGAAATGAAATATTCCGATACCGATTGATATTGGTGTACCATTTCGAAATTATCGCTAATTTGATATATTTATATATAAAAATTAATAAATATAAATATTTATATGTTTAATTGTAAAAAAAAAAATATATGTACTTTCTTAAAAATATTTAAAATTATAAATCTATGTCTTATTTAATATGTTAACCCCTAATTGAAATGTTAGTTAATTAAAATAATATGCAATCTACTTAGATGATGATGATGTAATTCAACCAAAAAAAAAAAAAAATGATGATGATGATGTAGATTTGATAGTCACTGGCAGATCACATGTATGTAAAAAGAGTTCGGTTAATGTGTGCCCTTAGGGCACACATTAAGCCATCCATTTTTAGAAACATTTTCTCGGTAATTGAAAAAGCAATCAATACTTTTTTAATTTCTGAGAAAATATTTCCAAAAATGATCAACTATTGTGTGCCCTTAAGGCACACATTAGTAAAATCCATGTAAAAAAAATTAATAAATTTCCCACTATATTTTTTTGAAACCCGAGTTCTAAAAGAAAAAAGAAAAAAAGGGTAGCTCTTTGGAAGTTGTAACTTTAAAATGTTAGTACGTAGTTCACATGAGTGGGTGTTAGGGCACACCACCACTCGAAACAAAGGTACTTTGCTTTTTATAAAAGCAAAAAAAAAGTCTCAGAATACATTTAAAAGAAGCGCAAGAGTTGGAGAGAAGCGCAAGAAGAAGATGAAGAAGAAGAAAAAGAAAAGAAGAAGAGTAGACAAAGACGATGGCAAAATGGGTATATAACCTGGTACAGCCGAAACGAGTCTGGTACAACCAGTATTTGAATTAGTATGAAACACCAATGTGCTTGTACTGGTGTTCGTGCCGGAACTGTAAATACTAGCAATTTCGGCCGGTATGGTTCGAGATTGACTTTTTTGGAGCAAAGTGTAACTTTATAGAACAAAATTACTAAAAGCCTCCGAATCGTGGTTCCACTTGAATCGTATCAGTTCCAAGTTTTTATTTGATTCCACTTATATTCACATGCTTGGAGTTATTTGCTACCACTGCTGGCCATTGAAAACAAAATCATTTGGTGTCCAGGTATTTTGACAAATAACTTTTAAGACTATTGCATAAAGTTTAAACTAAAATAATGTATTTATTAGTTTAATTTAGTATGTAATTGGCTTTTAACTCATGAATCATGATTATTATTTCTAATATAATACACCAAATTTAGCTCAATTTCAAAAAAATTCCTAATAGCAATTTCTCCTATTGGTTTCTAGCTTTTTGAGTGTATAGCACCATGAATGACATGTTCATGAGTTAGAATTTTTACTAAACCAGAGTTTTTTTTTTTTTTTTTTTGGGGGGGGGGGGGGAGGGGTGGGGGAGAAATGAAACCAAAGTTAAATAAGATTGATAAATATTCATAAATTCTCTTTTGGTGGGTAAGGCATCAATCGGATTTCTCAGGTGAAGATAAACCATTGCTTTTGGGAGGCCAATAAATATATATGCTGATGCCTTAGCCACTAGGAACTTGGAGACAAACCAAGATTTTGCTTTTTTGATAATCCTTCTGTGGACATTACTATGTTGTTGTAGTATGACGCAATGGGCATGTATTAGAGCATCTACATTAGTGGAGCCATAATTTTAGCTAATTGGCTCCACCAAAAGCTATTTTACCTTTTTACTTTATAAAATACCCAACATTAGTAGTTTTATTTTAGCTTTTAACATAATAAAATAATATAAACAATATAATAAAATAATATATCCACTATAATAAACAACAACCATTACAATAAACAAACTACCAACAACCACCGCATCCCAAACCCAATCACACCCAACAACGACCGATTGCCACCTTGGAAAACCCATTGCCAAAAAACACCACACAAACTGATCAATGACACAGACCACAACCACTGCCAACCACCCTTAACCACCTAACAACAACTAGAAAGCCAAGAACAATCACCTAGAACCCCAAAGCACAAAAGTGTAAATAATGTGTCAAACATTAATTTAGTCTTTCTTTTTAAGGTTGAAAGGAGAATAAAAATAGTTGAAATTTTTTTTAGTGATTTAAAAAGAAAAAGAAAAACACACATTGAGGATTTGTTTGGGATTTGCTTATTTTGCTGAAACTTAATTTTTTTTTTTTTTTGCTGAAAGTACTGTAAATAAAGGTAAAAGATGGCTGAAATAGTACAACAAGACCCATAAATAGTATCAAAAGGTGCAGTAGAACTCATGCATAATAGTAAAAAGAAGTTAAATAGTAGTAAAAATAAGTTGAATAGTAAAATAAGTTGGCAAAAAATAAGCTATCCAAATGCAACTTGATAAAAAAGATCAACATGTGGAGTTCCGGAAAAGACGTAAACCTTTTCTTCTTTGAATCGCTGTGTTGAAGTGAGTGACGCTGTCTTTCTTACCACTTACTACAAGTTAAAACTATGGCCTTCACCACACATCCTTGGTGCGATGGTCTCTCTATAAGTATAAGTGCCTGTAAGGTGTGGGAAGTAAAGTTCAGGGTTCAAGTCTTCAGGACTGAGCTTCATACACATATACACTTAGATTAGACTAGAGTAAAATTTTATTTTGTAAAAAAAAAAAAAAAAAAAAAAAAAAAAAAAAACTATGGCCATAGAACACCAACTTTGACTTCTTTTCTGTCACATTTTGGACTATTCATCTTATGCGTTTTGGGCAAGATGACGACTGGGAGAGAGATGGGTTGGCGATGGGACTGGGGTCGGCATTGGGGCTTGGGGTTTTGATCTGTGATGGGGCTTGGGTCGGCGAGAAGGAATGAAGATGACTAATTGAAGAGAGAGCTTGGGTGAGGAAGAAGGAGGAATAGGAGCTAGGCTTGTGTCAGTGAGAGTGGAGAAAGAGAGGTGAGATTGTGAAGAGAATGAGAAGAACAGAGCAAAAAAAGAAATAAATATTATTTTAATGGGAGGGAGAATAAAAAATAATATTTGCATTTTACCTTTGAACTATAGTGCACAACCATCTTTGGCCGTGCTCTATAATTGAGAAGCCAAAAATTTTGGTTAATCGTTAATAATTAATTTTAGCGTTAAATACTATTTTGATCCCTAAATTTTACTAAAAGTTTATTTTTATTTCTAAACCTTAAAATCATTTTTCGTCCCTAAACTATTGAAAAGTTAAACTATTAAAAACTCCTTACAATATTTAAGGATAAAAAATGAATTTTTTAAAATTAAGAACAAAAAAACAAATTCTTAGTAAAGTTTAGGAACTAAAATAGTATTTTACCCTTATTTTTATGTCAACAACATAAACATGAGGATGCAGTTACACATAAACATAAACTTTTATGTTACACGAAATAAATTGAATAATTTTTTTTGTTCATTCCATATTTGTGCACATTTTGGTTTTAATATATACAGCTAATAGAGAAAGAATTGATAAGTTTATCCTAGAACCAAAATTTGAGTAAAACAAAATATTTTTGGATATCTAATATGTAAAGAAAAAAATTCTACAAAGATGAAAAATAAAATAAAAGATGATAATATCATAAATATTTTTCCAAATCCATGCAAATGGAAAAAAAAAAAAAAAAAGATTTGACAATTATCACCATCAAGTTGAATTGAAGAATGCTAGGAATCCATCTTATGGCAAAAACGATTCTCCCAGAATGAGAAACCTGGAAAAAATTGAAAAAAATAAAATAATGAGAAAAGAATTACAATATGAGAGAGAGAAAGAGGGAGAGAGAGATTATTGGGGAAAATAAATATATTGCAATAGTTCACCAGTTACAGTAGAACTAGTCTATGGCAACTGATTTTCGTTTTAATAATATCAAAGTCACCGTTTTGATTATCTAATCAAGAAATTGCAATATAAACATATATTCATATCTATATTTTTGTTAATACATCCCATAATTCTAAAACCATAAAATTATATATATATATATATATATATATATATATATTCATATACTAGTTTCCCATAAAATATATATCAAAATAATCTTATGCACTCTAAGAAAGTACATTAAGAAAAAGACATTTTGTCAAAGAGTTAAAGTCTAGCTTGAAAATAAGATTTATGATAGGAATCTACAGAAAATATATAAGTAAAGTAAGACTAACTCAAGAATCTGTCATTTGACATTTTGGGGATTTTAGTGCTTGCCATGAGGCAAGTTTATCAAATTTCTCTAAACTGTGTGAATTTATAATTTCACATGGCAAGTCATATTTTGTACACCTTATATGGTTTGTTTTACCTATTCATCTCTTTCTCTCTCATTTTGGGTTTTTTTTTTTTTGGTTAAATTTAAACACATTTTTAGTAACATCAGACTAATAAAGCATCAACTTGCAAGTTATTTTTTACTCTTTGATATAATTATTTTAAAAAACAGAAACATAAACATGTATTTCTAACCTAATTCTAAACAGAAACATAAATATGTATTTTACCCATAAGAAATAAATTAAATATTCTTTTATGTGCATTCTTGACGTGTTCCCTTTTGAATTACTTTACATACATAAAGTAGAAAATATAGAACATTGTTATGTTGGAACCCAAATGAGATACCATAGGCTGTACAAAAATGAGAGAATTGTTGGAGTAAGTTTGAAGATTTGATATGGATGATGGAGATTTTCGTTGAAAAGGGTAAAAAATCTTGAAATAGAACAACACATGAGATATAAACACGGTCATTTTTTAATGTGGAAACATTTGTTACTTTTATGTTTTAGGCTATAAATTCGTACAAAAAACAAGCATAACTGAAAACTCACAAAAATGAATAATTAGGAAAAGTGTGAAAGAGTAATCCAAAAGAATATGTATTTTGAAGTGTGGGAATGAGAATGAAATTTATTAAATAACAAGCAGTTTTGAAAAGCATCATTCCAAAAATAAAGAGGAATATTGGCGTGGGTAAGTAAAGCAAAACTTGTTTATACTGAATGGTGATATTTATGCTAAACAACACCATTTTGTTGGACAGTGTGTAGACATGAGATATGATTAGAAATACCACTTTATGTTTAAATTGAATTAATGCTCAACATATTTTTGAAATTGAATAAAAATGAAAAGAACATCATTTTTGCAAGTCATGTGAAAGACTCAAGTTTATCTATTGTAAGCATCCAAAAAATGAAATGATAATATTTATAAAAATTTTGAGAACAAATAGGAAATGATCCCTATACATACGTGTAAATTATCAACTTTAGCAGAAATATTATTTTAGTAGATGACAAGGAGAAAGGAAATTGTTTATTATAGAACATGACCAAATTTTGAAACCACTTGAGAAATAAGAGGGAAGATGTACAGTCCATATGTTTCATAGATGTATTAGTATCCTTGTGTAATTATGTATATGATGAACTAAAATTAAATTATCGATAATGCGACAAACGTGTTAAACATTGTGTAAGAGAAAGGAGGATGTAAAGGTAAAGAGATGGGTTGACCCAATATGTTTCACAGATAAACCAAAACTGTTACCAATTTGGATTTGATATAAGACCGGATGTTCTTTACTTGTGTGTTTAAATTTGATATATTAAGTGGTGAGTGGTGCTACGGTTGGTGGGAGATGTGTTTGGGGAAGATGAATTGGTGGTGGTGGTGGAGGCAAATAAAAAAAATAAAAATATTGTTAAAAAAGAAGGGCAATTATTAGATATGATACCATGAGCGAAACGAAAAATATTGAAAAAAAAATATTTGAGATATTGTTATGCCTTGCCAGAATCAAGGTCAAGCCATCGAGGCTTCTGAATTTATATTCACAATAGTTTTGACATAAAATAACAAATATATAAACACGATACAGATCAACTAGATAAATGGAAGTGATTTCTCTCCTGAAAATTTTATTGAGGAAGATAGATATACTATTGCTTCCACTAGTATATTGGAATTTAAAGCATACTTACAACTAGAACAATGGTAGTGATAGCCCAAGACTCTAGGCTAATCACTTTATAACTTAGATATTGAAAGAGTCATTGCCCCAAAATAGAAAAATAGAAAATCTCATATAACTTCATCTTTCCCATTTGATAATTACCTACTTTGGTTTATCCACTGGTAGCCTTGCACTGGCATCATGCTCATAGATTTTACTTTTTTAAGGTACAATTTTCCAGTCATACTACAAACTCTATGATAAAATGTTGGAATTTTCCTTTGAGAGAGAATAAAATGTCGGAGCATAGTTAACCTAAATGCGGATTTACTAACTTCTTAATTAATACGATTTTAAATGAAAGATAAAAATAATATAGGTTTTGAAATAATATTTGATATACCAAAATAATCGTTTTGAATTTAATTATCTCATTTAAATATATGAAAGAAAATACTAAATCCACTATCAATTTTAATACCAAAATACTTAGAAAGAAAGTAGTTGCGGCTCCAGTGATTTTTTTTTTATAGAAGGGTCATTAATAAACTTATATTAAATGAAATTAATAAAAAGAGAACTTGAATGTAACGAGTTATTGATAAAAAAACGCAAATACATGAAATTTTACAATTTCTTTTACGAGTGTTCATATTTTGAAACCATTACATGATATAGTTTATTTTCAGTTGTCATTATTTATTATCAATGTGGCTAGCTGTGACTATTTTATTTTGTTAATTTTTTATAGCATTTTTATTATTATGCATTATTATCTATATGTCATTATTTTAATAATTTTTTTTAAACAAAATGACAAAATGCAAACCCACACTATATTATTTATTAACTCACACAACTACATTCATCCATACATAAATATTACATTAAGTGTCTACTTAATCAATCAAATACTTTATAACATCACTAACTTTACTATTTATTTTGAATAACTAGCAAAAATAATATACTAGATATCTAATTATTGTTTGGTTTTGGGCAAGAAGTGATCAGGGTGTGCAAAAATAATTTTAAGGATAAAATAAACTAATTATATATATATATGGGTGTGTGTGTATATATGTATTATATTTATTTTTGAATTCAGAGGTTCATTTTAACCCCCTAAGAACAAGTGCCACCGCTCCTAGTTGCAAAAGAAAAGGAAAAGAGAGAGAAGAAATAAATAAACTAGAGGATTAAGCGTGGCATTACAGCACAATGGGTGAATTAATTAATTGTAGTTTGCAAATGCTTCTATTTTTATATACCGTATAATTAATTTCAATTTATTTATGATTGTAAATTTTTTTTTATCAGTTTTGTTGTGATCCTGTAGACTTATTCTTAAAAAAAAAAAGAAGAAAAAAAAAAAGAAGGAAATTTGAACTTACATGTGTGAAGAGCCCAGTTCAAATTTGTTATTCATAAATTTTATATGCTTTGTTTGAGCATGGAACTTGTGCTTTGGATCAAAATTTTCAAATTTTTTGTGAATGTAAAACTCTATGAATTTACACAATCAGAGTGAAAATATAATCAAATCTACATATGCTCAAACATTAAAAAACAAAAATAAAATAAGGTGCACACATTGTTTACTGCATCCATTTTTTTTTTAATATAAAATAAAATAAAACAATTTGGGTTGGGGCAGATCCAAGTTTTGTTATCCATGGGTAAAAAATCCAATAGGATCCGGAAGTTATTGGGTTTTGGAGTTGGATATCCACCCAGTCTATTAACACCTGAAAATTTATAAATTAAAAAAATAAAAAAAAATAAAAAAGAAGAAGGCATTACAAGATTAATGTCAACCTGCCAGGTAGGCCGATGTTAATTTGTCTTTGTACGTAACTCTTTTCCGAATCTGCTTAGTATTTCTGAATCAGCTTAGGATACTTTTCCCACCTACACTGTCATTAGGCTAAGTTTGGTTTTAAAAGCCTGTGATATCTTTCTAAACCTTTAGAATACAGTCTCTCAGACTTGACTCTCTCTACAAACCTGAACCTCCTGAGTCTCACAGAAATTTTTTTCCAAGGAATGGATTCTAAGAGAAAAAAGTTCACAGTTGATGATGATGATGATGATGATGTAGTAGTTGATCGTATATCTGAGTTGCCAGAAGATGTTTTGCTACACATTCTGTCCTTCCTTCCTACCAAACAAGTATTTCAATCTACTCTTTTGTCTACACGATGGAAGCATGTGTGGACTACATTCCCCATTCTAAAATTCGATAAAACCTCCGTGTTGTGGAGTTCAGAAAAGAAGAATGATCCGGAAGTCAAGATAAAGAGACGCAACTTTTACAAGTTCTTGAATAAATGTTTACGATTACGAAGCCGAGAAAGTCAGAGACCACATATAAAGAATTTTACATTAGAGGTTAGCATGCAGAATCACAAATCCAAGTCTCGTGTTGACCGCTGGATAAGGTTTGCGGTTAAGAGTAATGTTGAAGAGCTGATTCTTTTCTTCGGTAGGTCTCGTATACGTTATCCCTTGCCTCATAGTGTTTTGGTTGCAAAACCTTTAACTGTGTTGACTCTACATTGTTGTAAGTTGGATTCAATTCGTAGTGATATAAACTTACCATCTTTGAAAAACTTGTCTTTATTAGGCGTTTATGCAGATAATCAAATTATTCAGAATCTGATTTTTGGGTGTCCTATGATAGAAGACATGGGAATTTCGTGTTGTCGGGGCATTAAGTGTTTAAAGATTTTTGGTCTCCCTAAAGTCATGAAAATTCTGGTACAAAACAATCACCTTGACAGGCTTGAATTGGAAGCATCAAATCTTCGTGATCTATGTATAATCGAGGGTCGGCTATCTGAGCTCAACTTGCTTCCTTTAAAAAATCTAAAAATGTCATTTCTAAATACACCAAATGCAAAGGAAAAGTGGTTTGATGATAATCTTTCTGGATTTCCACTCCTTGAGAACTTAGAGCTAGCAATTTGATATAAGCTGGAAAGAATAAAGCTTTCAAGTCATCATCATCTTAAATCATTGGTATTGACGAATTGCCAAAATCTGGTTGAAGTAATGATTGATTCTTCTAAATTATGTAGACTCTCATATTCTGGTAATACTGCAATATCTTTTTCATTGAATGCTTCGGGTCCGTTAGATGCTGAGTACACAATGTGGACTTCCTATGGTCCTTGGGATGATGAAAGGATTGAATTCCTCTCAAAGATGAGAAATTCAAAAGTATTCAAATTGAGTATTATTGCAATTCAGGTACTTCTGGTTTTATCTTTATTTCTTTCTTTGATTATCATGTTCATTAATTTATTTCATTTCACTTTTTATCTTGGATTTGCATTTTCGTATATAACATCTAATCAGATTTTTTCGTTTAATTTCTTTGTAAAGAATGTGATTATACCAAAAGAATTGAGAGAAACCTTACCATCATCATTATATAATGTCAAACATTTAAAGCTATCAATGCCTCTGCCATTTACAAGATGCAAAGTCAAGGAACTACTAGATGGCTTGCTTTGGATTTCTCCTCTTCCAGACATGTTAGTAATGGAACTATGCAGACAGTCAGATCCTGGTTTTGATAAAATAGCCTTTGAGTTAATACACTTATTTATTTCTTAGAATCCTCAAACTTGCTCATTATCTTTTCGTTAGTGGCTAATGAGTGTGCTAAATAGTGCTTTTGTTTTTCAAACAAACTTATTATCTTAGAAATTATTGTTGTTACATTTTATTCTTCTCGTGTGGTGCTACCTGAGGTTGCTTTTAATGTGGTTGATATTTTTGTTATTACTTGTTAGTAATTTAGTAATAAGATTGGAAATTCCTTATTTTTTACTTTTTAGTATCCGGTGCCCATTGTGTTTACTACGTGCCCTCTTTATTTTATTTTTTTAAAGAAGCATCAATTACTTGAATATTTTGGTTTTTATTGGCTTTCCAATCTATTGTGTAAATCGAAATTAAGCAACTATGTACTATGATCTGAGTAATAAATAACCATGTTCATAGTATTACATAAGAAGTTGATAAATTTGAATTATGCTTTAGCTGGACAAACAACATTGGTAAGTATAATCTTTTAAACTATCTTCTTTTAATTTTAGATATATACATTATTAGATATATATTTGAGTTTTTTTTTTATAATTTATTTATATTGGGCTTCTCATATTTTGCTTATCTTTGGCTATCTATCTATACATATAAATAAATGATTGCTGATGCGAATTTTCTTGCTCTTTCTTTATTTACACTTTCAAAATGAAAGAAGTCTTATATAGATCATAAATTCTATAGCAATCCATGCTTTTAGTGATCTGCTTTCTGGGTAGCATAGAATCAGATGCTATTGCTGCCATGTCATGGACAATTGCAATAAGGAAAAGGTTCCTGTACTGAATTTTCCATGATCCTAAAGCCAATCAGGAAAGCTTGTTTATCACCACCTATGCTGGTGAAAACTGGAAGGGACTAACCAGTGGACTCCTAATATTTATCTATTTTGGAGTCCACTAGATTGATGAGATCCTAATAGATTGATGAGATCCTCAACTGAATTTTTCACACATAGTTATAGGTTTATGTAGAAGGAAAGAATTGCTTAATCTAATAGAAATTTAATTTACAAAAAACTTTGGTGCTAGGATACTTGTCCATCTCAATTCTTAAAAGGGGAGAGGACTTACAAATGGAGTCGTCATAATCTTCTTGTTGTTCCATAGGAGTAAATCCCCTCTCTTCAGCAGCTTAGGGATGTCCTTAAGATATTTTTTCCCTTGAAAAATCTCACATTGGAGGATTGTTCAGAGAGCAAGAAAGATGGATCTTGATAGCAGATACTAGAAATCTAAGTGCACCGTGAATGGAAAGTAATAATAGTTTTATGTTTCATATTGTAGAAAGTATGAAGTTCTTGGTGTTTTTTATTTTTTGGTCCACCGATTGTCATCTTCAGTGGAGATCTAGAAAACATGTTAATATGAGTTATTTAATAAACTTTATGCGTCTGGTTCTTTGTTTAGTCAAAATATCGACTATATCAATAAGTTTTCTGCATTTTATAATTGCAAAGGAAAAAAAAATTTGGTTTACAAACTTTACGCTTGTTTATATCTGAAGCAAAATATGATTATAGGAATGAAAAATTCCTTTTGCTTTCTTTGGTCTTTGTTGAAAATTCTTACATTTTAATAATATCTAATTTATAGTTATTGTTATTTGATCATTGGTGGTTCCTTGTCAAGTGTGTACATTAAGGTGTGTTCAACGATATTTATCCTGTTATAATATTAGTACATTAATTAATGAAAATAATCACATTTGATTTTGATTAGACACCTTTTTCTCTTTTGGAATTCAAGTAATAGCTTAGGGGTAGTGGCATCTTTTGTGGTGTATGATGTAGTTTGAACTCTACCACCCCCCTCCCTTGGTATCTCTATTGACTAAAAAACACTCTTGTTTTGGGCCTATATTAGACCCATTCAAAGCCATTGAAACCTTTATGGTGCATTTGGATGATATGATTTGAGCATTTGGATTTGAGTTATTAAAATCAAAATATCTCATTTGGACAATCTAAAAAATGTCAAGGATTTGAATTTGACAAATCCACCAAAGATTTTAAGGTTATAAATTTTTTGGATTTAAAATAACACCTAAGATCAATAGATTTGAAATCAAGGTATTTCAAATCTATTCATTTAAAATCCATATCCAAATTGAAATCCAAGTTTCCAAACGCAATCTTAAGTTTTGAGTCCTATTTTTTAGTTGCATGCATACTGGAGTTTTTATATTGCTAAATACTCCTCATAAAAACAAAATTTTCTATGTAGCTAACGGGTTGCTTGTATTTTCAGTTCTCATATCGAAAACCTATTTATAAAGAGGAGAATCCTAGTTGTTGCAAGTTCCTACCTTTTCCATGTTGGCGGCCTTGCTTGAAGACTGTCAAGATTGAAAGCCTTAAAGGACATGCAGATGGAGAGATTTTGTACAAGTATTTTCTGAATATGCAAAAACTTTGGAGAACTTCTAGTTTCATGTTGGTGGCATTCCTTGAAGAGCGTCCAAATTGTGACCTTGAGAGGATATGCATGCATATACAATGATCTCTCTTAGCTACGTTTTAGAGAAGTAGAACTCTTGGAAATAGCCTCTTAGATGAATTTTGTAAAACCGAATGATTTATAAGATTACTTTAGACATCTTAAATTATTTTTAAGGAACAGATTGTCTCGTGTTTGGCACTAAAGCTATTATGATAGAGTTAAATTATTATTTGATATTCTTAATGTAACAGAGTACTGCTAGCTTGCATGTGAAAATGAAGTATGCCCTTCTACCAAACAAGCATGAAAGAAAAAAAAAAAAAAAAATTCTTCACTTATACTTTTATCCCCCTTACGTTCTCATTCTCACATTTTTCCTTTCAGTGAAAGAGCACTCAAAGTCTCAAAATACAAGTGTGCTCTACATTCCAGAGACTTTTTCTGTAGAATACACAATTTGAATGATGAACTGTGTAATCCAATGCAACATTCTTTCTAATTTGTTCCTCATTGATTACTAGCCAACAAAAGAATGAATTTCTTGAGATAGTTTGAGAGAACTAAATGATTTTCCACCATCCTACTGTTGGGAGCCTAGCTTTGATGTACTCCCATGTTTCTGCACTTAAATAGGTACCAGCCTTGTAAGGAATCCATAATGCTCTATTTGTTATGGGAATTTTCCGAAATAAGGATCTTAGATCAAGTATTGCTTGATCAATTTTGTTAAATAGCTGGTCATTTTCAGATACTTAAAACTCCTGTAACAAGCTCTTTAAATCTATTGCTTTCTCTTTCATTCTTTATTTTGTTGTTTTCATTATCTGTGTTAGGGTCATATTTTCTATGTAATTAGTCAATCTTTTGACAAAATACACTTTACTTGTAATTAGGTAGATTTAAGTTGGATTTAATATATCAAAAAGTATATTGTTTAATCATATCAAGTGGTATCTTTGAAGACATGAAAATTGATCTAAGAAACAAGTGAAGAAAATCTGATTTATTAAGTCTCGATAGAAGCTCAACAGATATTGTTATCAATGATAAATGAAAAAGCTTGATGCAAGCTCTATCTATCAAGATCTACAATTTTAGAATTTTTAGATTTGAAATTCAGCTCATGATGATTGGATGATTAGGGTTTCTTTTCTCACAACACTAGTCATATATAACGCTTATTCTAAAAGTTATCAAGTACGAAAACAGAGACCTAGAACTCATATACTTTGTGTGATGCTACTGCATTTGTATATCTTAGGGTTTTGTAACTAAGTGATTCCTGATCTTCGTTGTTTATGAAATGAAGAACTTTCCAGCCAACAACAATAATTCAAGTTGCTAGACTTAGTTATGTATTGGGATCCGTGCAAAAGAGTTGGTCATAAATTGGAAATTTGTGCAACGAAGGAAAAAATGCTACTATAAGATCAAGTCCAATTGGGTATTGGAGCGAAAGTTTAATTGTAGGTTGGTATTTTGGGATAAGGTAGAGTAGTGGTAAGATTTATTATACTTGAAACCATTGGATTATTGATTAGTGGATTCTTAGGAGTGGTGACCTTAAATTCAACAGTGAAGTTTTTGCTTTGTGAAAGGTTTTCCTCATTTGTCAATAAATCACTGTGTCAATTTAATTTCCGCTAGCTGCATTTAATTTATTGGTGATTTGTTGGTGCCTCCACAATTGGCATGTAATTTGACCTAATTAATCAACTTGGGTAATTAAATTAATTAACCGGGGTCAATCTATCTTAACCTTACAATTTGAAACAATGTGCATCTTAGTTTTATGTGATATTAATCTCAAACACTATAAACCATAGACCTGAAACCTAAACCCTAGATTGTAAAGCTTAAAGCCCCAATTAAACCCTAAACTCAGCTCAAAACCCTAACTTCATTCCTGAAATCATTAAAAAAAATAAAATAAAAAAACCCCAAAACCTTAAATCCTAGATCGTAAAGCATAAAATCCTAAACCCTAAACCCTATGCTCAAAATTATAAGCTCAATTCTCGTGAGACTAGAAATGCAAAGAGTTTGATGGCTATAAGATATCTATGCAATTAGACCATCATAAATCAACAGAGGCACAAAATAGACCAAAAGGTGCGTGGTTGAACATGATTCTATACCTAATTTGGGAGAATGTTGATTTAGGTTTGGTAGCTTAGCAATGTTTTGTGGGGATTATATATTCGTATGGGTGCAAGGTGCTAAGGGAAATGAAGAAAGAAAGAGGGAGGAGAGGGGGGGGGGGTGTTTGAGGCTGTAATTCTAGGGGGGAAAAGGGAGAAAATTAAATTGAAACTTTGTTTAAGTTCCCGAAATTAGGAAGGCTAAATTAAGGGACTTTTAAAAATACTTCTTGAAATCCAAAGTGCTTGTATGTTAGACATGCATTCCTATTTGATTGCTCAGTATGGATTGCTGCTTAACATATTCTTAAGATCTAAATTAAAGGATTTCACGTTATTTAAATAAATAAAGTATTTAATGGAATGTGGCTCTTTTATTAGGCTTTTTTTTTTTTTTTTTTAAGAACCTTTGAAGATCGGTTGACAAATGGAGCTTAGCAACCAAATGTATTTATTAGTTTAATTTAGTATGAAATTGAATTTTTACTCATGATTGTTATTTCTAATATAATACACTAAATTTAGCTCCATTTCAAAAAAATTCCTAATAGCAGTTTCTCCTACTAGTTTCTATCCTTTTGAGTTTATGGTACTTCAAATGATATCTTCAAGAGTTAGAATTTTTACTAAATCAAAGGTTTTTTTGGGGGGAACAAAATTAGAGGTAATTAAGATTGATAAATATTAATAGATTCTCTTATATGGTTGAATAATAAAAGGTGTCTTGGAGCACTACCAAAATAGTGTTTTAAGAACTTCAAGGGTTTCTATAATTAAATTGTTAGATTTATTTTTAAATGCATACATGCATATGCATGAAATTATATATAAGTGTAATATTTATGTTCAAGTCTAACTTGATTTGGTATAACTTATTTTCATTGATTTACTATTCTTAGAAAATAAGTTGGGTATAATTACAATTTTACAAAGTGAGACTTAGGATGTACCTTCTTGAGTTATTTTAACGAGAATTGATTAACAACAGGAGTAAATATTATACAGTGAAAAAAAGAAGAAGAAGAAGAAGAAGAAGATAAGTCACTTGTTACAAGTTCAGGAAATGTCATTATCTTTAGACTTTTTATTACGTTCAATATGATTATTGAGCTGTCCAAATCTAAAATGCAAAATAGAAATGACCCATATCATTTTGGGAATTTTTTTTTTAAGAGATACCTTCTTACAAAATGCTTAAATCCCTCCATAGTGTAAATTTAATTATTCCAATTTAACCTCTCTTTTTTCACTCTATTTTATTTGGGATAAGAATTTTCCAACTTTACTTCAATCATAGTAATATAACTAACACACGTGGCCAAAAATTCATTGATAACATGCTTATGATAAGGTAAGATTCTTTTTTTTTGGATTGATAGTAGTTTAAATTTATGTCGTCCACATCCTTGATTATTTCTTGGTAAGGTAGGAGTTAATACTAGCATAGTTTTAATTAAGTTCTGCAACTTGCGTGCCTCTCCTGCTTCTTTAATTATCATGTGATTTTTGGTAGTATCGTACCTCTTTGATCATATGATTTTTGCAAGAACCGTGATGTGGATTTAATTTACACAATAATTGTTACTATGTAATTCTATAAACACAACTCACTTTAAGAGGGATTTTCTCCTATAATAATTTGGTATGTATGGATGGGAGTAGGGCTATAAGCGAGCCAAGCTTTGCTAGTAGTGTGTTTTGGAGCTTGGTTTGTCAATAAAAATCAATTGTTCAAGCATGACTTGAGCTTGAGACAAGCCTAAAAAAAATGTTTGAACTCAAGCTTGTGAGTAGGGATGGTGATGGGGCGTGGTGGGGCCGAAGGATAGGGTCTTTGTCCCCGCCCCGCATGGTTTTGTCTTGTCCCATCCTCGCCCTGCCCCGCATGACGGGGAATACTTTCTCATCCCATCCCCATCCCTTAGGGCCCCACGAAGCCCTGCCCCATCCCGTAAAACTCTACTTTTTGTTAATTTGCCCTACAACTAGTACAATTTTTTTAATGAAACCTATTTCATTAATAAAAATATACATGAAATTACAACTAAATTTATTCCATCAAATCAAATCAATTTTTAGAAAAAATTGAATAATATATCCAAGTGTTTAACAAGACAATCATTAAAAATAAATAAATAAATAAAAATCTCATAGTATAACACATAACAAAATAAAAGCAGAGAATCATATTGGGTAGAATAAAATATGCTAATATTTTTTTAAATAGTAGGGTTTTAGGGTATGAAAAATTTACAATTATAACCTTTAGTAACATAGAGCGGGGCCGGGACAGGGAGGGGCAAGGCGGGGTGGGTCTAAAAAGCCTAAATCCATCCCCGCCCCGCCCCGTGGTGCGGGGCTAAAATCTTGCCCCATCCCCGCCCCATCACCTTTGCGGAGCGGAGAAAACCCGCGCGGGGCGAAGCGGGGAGGGGCGGGTTAAGCATGGCGGGGAAAAATTGCCATCCCTACTTGTGAGAATGCCAAAAAGTTTGAGCTCGGCTTGGCTTGGCTTGATTAATTAGTCAAGCCAAACTCGTGCTTAATACCAAGCTCAAACTTGAGCTCAAGTCAAACTTTTTAGCTTGGGATCCAAAAAAATTGCATCATCAAATGCTTATATCACCAAAAACCAAGTAAACAAATACACACACACACACACACACACACACACACACACACACATATATATATATATATATATATATATTTAATATACTCATTTTATCTTACTTCTAACACCCGTGATTAGAATTTATTCAAATTACAACTTTACATAATTAAATCCATCCATCATCGTTTATTGTCTATAGCTTGAGTAATTGTTCAAAATACAATTTTTACATCCACATTTGTTATTCGTACAACTATAATCTTCACAGATCTAAATAAATTAACATTCCAAAACATATATATATATATATATATATATATATGAATAAACAAGCTATAGATTAACATTCCAAGATATATGTGTAATGTTATAATAATAAGTTTATTTAGTAAACATATATCAAGCTATAAACAAACTTAACCTCAGCATGTTTTGTATCGAGCTCTATTGTTCATGAACAATTTTTTTTGCTTAAGCTCAGCTTGTTTATCAAACAAGCCTAAAACTAAAGTTCAAGCTTGGCTTATTTGTGAACAAACGAACATGAACGAGTTTTTTATCGAGTCGAGCCCGAGTTGTTCATGAACGGCTTGATTTGTTTATAGCCCTAGATGGGAGGCTGCATATACCTAATAAAATAGTTAGATATTTGAAAAAAATTGTTTTTGATATCCTCATTTGTCAATATAATAAATAAATAAATATAACTCTTAATACAAAATTATTTGAGCAATTCCAATGAACTGGTGGCGGTGTAGGAGTTATTATTATGGAAATTATACTTGAGTTGATTTGACTTATTGTCTTCGCTAAAAATAAAAAAGGTTATTTTTGGTGGATAAAAAAGCTTCACAAATGCTTCATATATATAAAATATATGTCATGCTCAGAAGCTGTCACAACAAATACAAATGTTGTGACTGGTGTCTGGTAATCCTCACAAATATCTCATTTATTTCTGTTGAGTCACATTGCAGATCATATTCATGACAAGTAAAGATCCTCATAAATCATAATAACTTTGCATGAAGAAATCTTATGTGGCATTGCAAATATATATCTAATTCGAAATGCCCTCACTGTAAGAGTTACATTCCTTTGTAGCAATCTGTTACTACAACTACAGTAAGTTGTCATTCCAAACTTTGCTCGGCACCATCCAAAACTCTAATGGCATTGCCCTGAAAATCCGAGTTGGAATGCAGTTTTTGCAGGTTGGGTCGTATTATATCATTTCATTTTATTTGATTGAATAATATATGAACAGTTATTTTTTTTTTCAATACTTATATTGAACGTAACAACTGCAATAATATCATTGTGACATATCTGTGATCTTGGTGGTATGAACAGTTCTAATCTTATGACCAATGTTCACAGATACTAGCCCTGATCATACCTCCGAGGGTTACAGATATGTCATGATTATCATTGCAGTTGTTACACTCAATCTAAATATTCAAAAAAAAAAAAAAAAAAACTGTGTATATATTACTCAATACAAGTAAAATTAAATGATATAATACGACCAAACTTGTAGTTTATACACAAAATTTTATTTTAATATTTGTGTCTAAAATTTTTATTAAATGATTTTTATGTTTTCTTTTTTTTGCTTTAACCGATCGATTACCTTGTTATTCAAAAGCCAAGATAACAGTGGTACCAAGATAACAATTGTCCCAGGGATGCTCTTTCCGAAAGATGGACATCCAGCCTGGTGCATTTGCTCCTCTTATGCAGTTTGAGTGCAATGGAGTTGTGAAAAAAAAAAAAAAAAGTTTATGTTTAGTGCTAAGAGTCTTGTAACTTAATTGGCAATTCTCGCATTTCCAATAAAGATTTCTAGGGGTTCAAATCTTCCCTTTCCCGATTATTGAATTATTAAAATAAAAAAAATTACTATTTTGCTTTTTGTTACAAATACGTCCTATATCATTATTTAATATAATGATATGTAGTGTACGTCCAAACTAAATTATATACACATATACCATGGTTAAAGATTTAATTTTGAAGTCACTCATCAAGCTTGTATATAGATTTATACATTTACTTCATTTTAATATCAAAATTCCCTTGAATATGCCAAGAGTTTGTATTTTAACTAATATTTTCTAATATTTTAATAGAATGTCCAAGTTCAAACTCTCCCCGCTAAAAAAACAAAAACAAAAAAATGCTAATGACACAGTGAGAAGGACATGGGCCGTCTTTCACTGCTAATAATGATTCAAGTATCCATTAGGTTCGGTTCACAATTTGGCCCGTTAGGCCTCCTTTTGTAAGAGTTGGGGAACCATACCCATCAGCACTATCCCATCCTGGGCCCTTGTTGTCACCGATGGGCTAGTTACCAAAAAAAAGGACATGGGCCCAGCACTCCAAACTTTAGTTATAACAAACACGTTACTTCTTGACCGGAAAAGTTTAGCCATGTGCTAAGGGAAAGGGAAAGGCATGTGGTGACCTTTTTAAATTAAAAAAATAAAAAATAAAAAATAGAGAGATTTTTCAGTGAATTCCCATGGCTAGACCTTAAAAAACATGAATATATATATATATATATATATATATATATATTTTTTCAATATGTAAGATAGAAAAGTCTATTATAGTCTAATTTAAATATATATATATATGTGTGAAACTCCCTATTAGAGACTTATATTTTGTCCATTGCCTTCTATCCTATAAGAATATTGTACTTGTGAAGTGACCATCACACTAAAGATGTGACATAGTACAACATAAATAATTAAAAGAACACATTAATGTAAGCTAAATAATCAAAATTCAACTTTGTATTTATAATGCACATTAATATGGAGAAATTGTTTTCTTTTTAGGAGCAATATGGAATAATTAGAAACCATGTGAATGCCATAAACATTGAGAAAATTGCAAGTACATTGTTCAATCAATATATATACTATAACCCGTAATTTTATTATTCCCCACATATTGCATATAGTGGTTTAAAGATATTTAGTTGCACAATGCACCCCTTGGACAGGAGTTTAAAGCACAATAAATGTGTGATCTAGTATGTCCTACTAATTAAATTATTCATGTGAAAACTGAAAAGAGGGATGCACATTTACTGTGCACTCAAAGTGTGATTTTATTTATGTTTGCAATCTATGAGCAAAACATGTCTTGTAATATTTTTTGAAGTGTACTCCTATTTTGTATCTAGGGTTTTTATATCCAAAGTTTTCTCATACCTTCTATCAGTAATATTTTTTTAAAGAAACTCAAGATTTGATATTGTAGGAATTATTGTCTCATACTAGTCATAAAAATATGTTGGATCTAAACCTTGAAGAGTGATCTTGAAGGTGTGAACTGGAAGTTTTTGTTGGAGAAAACCTTCAAGTGGTGATCTTGAAATTGTGGATTAGAGATTTACGTTAGGAGCATATCCATATTAGAGACGTTAGTAGATCTCAAACCTTAATTTGGTAACTATAGTTAAGTTTACTAATTAAGAATATGATTACTCAGTCTATAAGCTTCTATTTGATGGTAGATTTGTTCACCTTAGGATTAATAAGATCAAATACCCCCAAGTTTTTTATTTTTATTTTTATTTTTTTACTATAAAACTGGTTTGTTTCATTGGTTTTCTTTTATCATAATATCTTGTGTCATATTTATATTTTGCTATGAATGATATTAATGTTTACTTGATTAACTAAAGCGTTGCATAATTAATCTAATAATCAACTTGGTTCGAAAACGAGTTAATTACCCATTTTTATTGGAGTCTAAATCCAATACAAAACATTGTAAAATTACTCCTTCCATATTGAAATATATATATATATATATATATATATATATATATAAATCTGGTGGATGTGCATTGTTGTAATTTTTGTGGAATTTAAGTTTTTTGCTATAACTTTGATAAAGTTTAGGGCTTATGTCGAATTGGTTTTGTGCTTGGGAATAGTGAACCATTGAGTAATTGGGCCGGAATAAATAGCTTAAGTTTAGGCTGTGTAAAGCTTAGGTTTCTTTTAGGGTGTGTGCGATTTGTCCAGTGGGTTTTGGTTAATAGACTCTTTATCTTACAAGAATTGGGTTTGAATGAGTGTATAAGGCCTACAACTAAATTCCCTAGGACTTGTGAAGACAAAATATTAGTATCAATTATCAAAATTCAAAAAAAAAAAAAAAAGACATAAAAATAATTACCATACATGTCTCTTATTTAATATTTAATTACTTATTAGTGAGGTATTTATTTTTTAATACTTTGAATTTTAATAATGATATATAATTCATGCAAGTACGCAAAGTTTTTTATTCTGTTTAAGGCTAATCCTTTTCCTACTCTGTGTAGAAAAAGGACTTGTATGAAAGGTCCTTCCTTATTTAGTTATAGGTTGTGAAAGAACGCTGATTGAACAAAGTTTTCAAACCTTATTATGGATCACAAAGTTGATGATGATGTAGTTGACCGTATATCTGAATTGCCTAACCATGTTCTTCATCACATCCTTTCATTCCTTCCCGGCAAACAAGCTTTTCAAACTGCACTAATGTCCAAGACTTGGAAACACGTAATAACTACATTCCCGATCCTGCAATTTATTCAAGTCTTCAATGACTCAGATTCCTAGCGTCTAGAAAACAAGAATAAGCCTGATGTCATGAGAAAGAAATGCCACTTTTATACATCTATGGAAAAAACTCTATAAAACCACCGAAACCAGAGTCTTCGTATAAAGACTTTTAGCCTTTTTGACAGCTTGCTTCATGAAAAATCAATGTCTCGTGTTGATCGCTGGATTAACTTGGTGCTTGAGAGTGAGGTTGAAGAGCTGGCTCTTTCATTTGGATGGTCTAATATACCTTATTGCTTGCCTCACAGTGTTTTGGTTGCAAAATCCTTATGTGTGTTGACTCTATATGAGTGTAAGTTGGTGTCAACCTGTGGTGAAAGTGACATTAACTTGCCATTTTTGAAAAGATTCCCATTATCTAACGTTTATGCAGATGATCAAAGTATTTAGAATCTAATTGTTGGGTGTCCTGTGATAGAATACATGAGAATTGAAGGTTGTTGGGGGATCAGAAGTATAAAGTTTTTCAGTGTTCCTACAGTCAAGGAAATTATGGTAGAAAGCAATTTTAACATTGAGAGGCTTGAGTTGGAAGCATCAAATCTTCACTCTCTATATATAAATGTGCGCAAGTTACAATGCAATCTCAACCTGCTTCCTTTTAAAAATCTAAAAAATTTAAGTCTAAATACACCAAATGTAACAGAGAAGTGGCTTGAGGAACATCTTTCTAGACTTCCACCCCTCGAGAACTTACATCTATTATCATGCTCTAAGCTCGAAAGAATAAATATTTCAAGTCATCATCATCTCAAATCATTGAAATTGATTTCATGTGCCAATCTAGTGAACTCATGATTGATAATCCTAAACTATGTAGACTCTCATATTGGGGTAAAATTGCAATATCCTTTTCATTGAATGCTTTGGGTTTGTTGGAAGTTGAGTACACGTTGTGGCCTTACTATGGTACAGGTGATGCATCTAGGCCTCCTCCATTTGGTGATCCTTCTGCTGAGACATATGTAGACCCTATAGCTGCTGTGGATCCTCCACCATCTACATCGAGTGACTCTTCCTTGCGTGCCATGTTGGATACTGTTATGACTGTTTAGGTAGCGCATGGACAACTTTTGTTGGATGTGCTCAATGAGCTTCATGCTTCAATGGTGGATGCTAGAGGTTCTACTCCATAGGCTCCACCCCTTGATGAGTCTTGATTGCCCTTTGGCAATTCGTCACAAAAGGGGGGAGTATACACTCATGGAGATAGGGGGAGATTGGAGATTGTAGATTGTATCTAGGAGCTCATTTGATGTATTTTGTTTTTTGGCTTTGATGTATTTCATTTCTTCTTTATGGGTTGTATATGATAGGGGGAGACATTATGCTTTGTGTTTAGTATTTTTATTGTTTCTTGTTTCACATATGGTACATTTGATTATTGATTTATATTTATGAGGTTATTCATGATATATGTCTTTTATTTTATGTTTTGTGAAATCAAGAAGTTTAATTTTGGTTTACTTGTATTTTCCACACATGCGTTTATGTGTTTGTTGAGTGTTTCAGGAAATTACAGGTTAATTCAGTTGTGGTTGCTATCTACTTTAGCAACTGATAGATACTAGTTAGGATGAATTATAATTAGGGCTTTTTATTTGAATGGGTTGTTTTTACTCTGAACATTTTATATTTGTAATGTGTTTTGTCATGGATTGCCAAAGGGGGAGTTTGTTAGGTTCTAAGACTTTAGGAACTAATGTATTAGAACTTCAATTTGTAATATGTTGGCAAACCATGATCAAAACATAGAGTCTAGGTTTAGGCTTGCTCAAAGTGTGTTTAATTGTAAAATTAGAATCGAGTGATTACAAAAATTATTGGACATAATCTGCAAGGCTCGATCGATCGAAACTCGTGCAGATTTATTTTTCTGTAGAAATTCCAATTCAGTCCAAGCCCATTTGATGTGTAAGGTTTTGTATTTTACTCCAAGTATAAAAGGAAAAACCCTATCTACGTTTTAGAAGTCTTTGGAGTGTTGTGTGTTGAATCTTTTGTGAGATCTAGAGGTGTTTACCTTCATACACACACTTAAAGTTATCAAGGTCAAGATTCACGTCAAGAACTTGATAATCTCTTCAGTTACTGCATAAAGAACTTTAAAGAAGATCTGAAACCTTTGAGTGGAGTCTTAAAGTCACAAGTAGGAGAACTTGTGTTTGCTGCAGATCAAGGAAAGAAGTAGTCTATGGACTCGGAGCTGTCACATGGTTGTGGTAGTAAATTTTCTACTCAAGGTAGCAATAGGGTGTTAGTGGTCTAAGTTTTATTGTAAAAACTTCAATTCTTTTATAGTGGATCTGTTTTACCTTGAGGATAGCTAGGTTAAATTCTCCCCAGGTTTTTTACCGGTTAGGTTTTCCTGAGTTATCATATCGTTGTGTTCTTTATATTTCCACATTATTTACATGATATGATTTTATTTTGTTAACCTAGAACTGAATAATTTATCTAAGTAATCACTTGGCTAAATAACTAGGTTAAACAACTTGTGTTAAGGGGTCTAAAAACGAACACTATCCAACAAAAAAACTTGATTAAAAGTAACATTTCATACCCAAATCTAAAAAATGGAAAACAAAAATTTACTAGTGTTGGTTCCAACGATTCGGGTGGTTGAGATATGGCCTAACGGTTTCTTTTTGTGCTTGCTATTCTGATGGTCTAAGTGTGGCCAGGGAACAGACAATGGTTGGCCTTGGATATTTCTCTCAATGGATGAGAATTGTCCATGCTTCATTTGCACTCTCAACGGATAAGATTTTCTTAACCTCTTTGTTAGTCACAACACTAAAGAAGGCATTCAACGCTTTATTGTTGAAATTCTCGGCTTTGATCTTGTCATCATCCTAAGATGTAGGTGGATTTGTGGGTTTGGTCCGTCCAACCTTAACAACCAACCATACATTTTCATCTAAAGATTGCAAAAAAGTTCTCATGCGTACTTTCTAGTATGCATAGTTAGTACCATCAAAAAGAGGAGGTATAATCAAAGATTGCCCATGATCCATAACAACAAGGGTCAATGGATCATGTAGCAAAGATTAAAACCTAATCAGAGTGTGTCCGCTCTGGTGCCACTTGTTGGGTTAAGATAGATTGACCCTGGTTAACTAATTTAATTACCCAAGTTGATTAATTAGGCTAAATTACATGCAAATCGTGGATGCACCAACAAATCACCAAATAGCTAATATGTAGCGGAAAATAAATTGACACGGTAATTTGTTGACAAATAGGGAAAACCTTTCGCAAGGCAAAAATCTCACATGGTGAATTTAAGGTTACCACTTCTAAAAATCCACTAATCAATAGTCAAGCAGTTACAAGAATAAGGAATCTTACCACTACCCTAGCCTATCCTAAAATACCAACATATAGTTGAACCTTCTCTTGTGGTAGTCTTTTTTCCTTTGATGCACAAATCTCCAATCTGTGACTAACCCTTTGCACGGATCCCAGTAAGTGACTAATTCTAGCAACTTAAATGACTGTTGTTGGCTGTAAAGTTCTTCACTTCATCAACAATGAAGATCAGGAAGCACTTGGTTACAAAACCCTATGGCGTATAAACACAGTAGTTTCACACTAAAAGAATTCAACTCTTAGTCTCTGTATCCATGTGTGATGGCTCTTCAAAATAAGCCTTATATATGTCTAGGGTTGAGAGAAAATAAACCCTAAACATAAACATCAGTTTGGGTTGAAATTCAGATCTTGAAATCTAAAAAAAGTAATTCTTGATAGATCGAATTTGTGTCGAGCTATCTGTCGAGTTATCTATCGAGCTTTAATGAAACAACTTTTCTTCACTTGTTTCTTGGATCAATCTTCATGTCTTTAATACTAACACTTGATATGTATGAACAAAATATTTCTTGGTGCATTAAACCCAACTTAGATTTACCCAGTTACAAGTAAAGTGTGTTTTATCAAAGGATTAGCCAATTACATATAAAATATGACCCTAACACTGAAATTTTTGTTTCCATAGATATTGCTATTGCTTGGCAGTTATTTATTTTAATTCACATGTAGACTTTGAGGGGATTTAGGTTTTTTCCCATTAGAGCATTCCCATTGGGACTGCCAAATGGAAAATGTTGGGATGATTTAGCATTAAAGCCCAAAAATCACCAACATCCGGTCTTGCAAATGCTAAGTATTGCAAAAAAATTTGCAATTGTGCTATAGTGCGATTTTAAATATAGAATCGTACTGTAACTCAATGGTAAAACAAAATACTAATATTTTATTCATTTTCACTGTTTACTTTGTCAACTCCTCTTTCTCCCCCACCGGTCTCTCTCTCTCTCTATTTTCCCTTGAATCAAGGGTTTGATGTGGTTGTAGATGTGGTAGATCAGGGCGGTGCCAAGGTGGCCGAAAGGGAGTTTGGCAGAAACTCTTTCTTCTCTCTCTCGTTCTATGGGATTTTTTAATGGGGTTTTGGGGTTTGTTATGGCTGTGGGTCGTGTGTGGGTCAGATGGTGAGTTTGGATGTTGTGGGTCATGTGGTGGGTTTGGAGGAATGAAGCAGGTGGTGGGTTTGGATGTTGTGGGTTAGGTGGTGGCTATGTGGGTCAGGTGGTGATGGATTTAGTTGTGGGTTTCGCTATATTTCCTATTTGTGGTGGTAGAGGGTTTCCGTGGTGGTGGTGGCTGATGTGGGTTTGTGGTGTCGTGGTGGTGGTGGGTAGAGTCAGGGGGCATGGTGGTGGATGACGTGGGTTTGTTTGATTATTTTTTAATGGGTTTGTAGCTGGGTTTGTGGGTGTTTTTTGGTTGGTTTGTGCTTGGATATTGTTGTGTTTTTGGTCATGGTGGTTGCTGTGTGGTGTGGGTTTGGTGTCATGGTGGTTGTTGTGTGGTGGTGACTGGGTTTTTTGATAATTTTTTTTAATGGGTTGTGGCTAGGTTTGTGGTTGGTTTACGGATTGGTATTTGCCGGGATTGTGGTGGGTTTGGGGTCACGGTGGTTGGTGTGTGGAGGTGGTGTGGATGAGAGGATGGTTGTTGTGTGGTGGTGTGGCTGACAAAGTGATTGAGAGATAGAAATTAGAAATAAGTGGTAGATAATTTTATATTATTTTATTGTATAATTTATATTATTTTAGTGTGTAGTATTGTAAAATAAAAGTTGGGATGTTGGGAGTATTGTAAAATTGTATAGTATAATTGATAAAATAGCTTTTTGAGATGGTAAAATAGGATAGTATAGGATTTTGGGATGGGGATGCTTTTAGATGGGTTAGTTGGGAATGGGCTAGTGAATCATATAAGAGTAACTGGGCTAAATTTAAGTGTGTTAAGTTCAGGTTTGGGTCGTGTTTTGTGTGCTTTTAGTGGCTCATGAGTTTTGTTAAAAAAACATAATCAAAGTTGTCATTAAAATATTTGGATTTTATTGCAACAATTTTTTTTTTCAACAAACCTATTACCTTAAATTTTATTGCAACACCCAGTATCAATTACTGCAATAACTCTAATGTTATTACAACAATTTTTTTCGTTGCAATAGACATTTTTTATTGTTGTGATTTAAACGTAGTTAAGGATTTGAAAATTTTAAGTCTTAACTAACAAATATATTTGCACGATTAAAATATAAAAAGTGATTGTTATACCTTAAATTTCCTCAACCCTTTCATTTCTCCTTCCAAGCAAACACAAATCTCTTGATTTCTTCTACAAAAACTACATTGAACATTGTTTTGAAAAAAAGAAAGCGACACAAATTAGAGTCACAGGTACATACGTATTAGTCACAAAGAAAAATTGTAAAATAAAACCCAAAAAGAAAAAATTATGAATAAAAGATCTACCTCCAATTTGTAGTAAAAAGATCACTTTCTACACCACCCTTGAGTGTAAATTCACCAACGGTACGGCCAGCTGCCCACGACAACCTTCAACTCCACTAATTGCACGTCCATATCCCGGAATTAGCTCAACACTGCACTTTGTTTGACATCCTACACACTAAAGACAATAAAGAACAGTGAACACTCGTCTTAAGTCTTAACTAACAAATATATTTGCACAATTAAAATATTTATATATATAAAAAAAAAATGATTTGTTGTACCTTAAATTTCTAAAAGCCTTTCATTTCTCCACTGAAGCAAACAGAAGTCACTTGATTTCTTCTACAAATGCTACATTGCACCTTGTTTTGAAAAAAAGAAAGAGACTCAAATTAAAGTGAAGTCACATGTACATATATATGTATTACTCACAAAGAAAAATTGTAAAAAACAAAACTAAAAAAAAAAAAAAAAAATTAAGAATAAAATATGTACCTCAAATTTGTAGAAAAATTCTCTGCTCTCCACACCACCTTTGGGCTGCACAAGTTTAACCCCTTGGGTAACAACTTCGACCTTGAGAGAGTAGGTTGACATGGTCGAGAGATGTTTTTTCAGAATAATTTGTAGAGTAGCTAGCTAATTAGCTAATTTGTAGAGATGTTTTTTTAGGGAAAGCTTAAGCTAATTTATAGACTGGGTTAACTTGGAGGCTAAGGAAACGGATTGACGGATTTGCCTTGGAAACTAAACTCGCTGACTATTTTGCCCTCCTACTCCTATTGAATTGTGATATAACAATTTATTGTTTTGAATATCTTGTAAGTATAGGCTATTAATCACTTCGTGAATCTTATTGCAATAGATTACAAATAATTGGCCAAAATAAGTTGAATTAAATTATTGCAATGATATCTTTATTGTAATAGATAATTATTTTATTTTTTCATTGCAATATATTATGAAATAATTAATACCGGGTTATTGCAATGATATATTCATTGCAGTTTTGTGTTTGCCATTGGAATAGATTGTAAAAGAATTAATATCAAATTATTGCAATGATAACTTCATTGCAATAAGCTATTAGTTTGAAATTTTTGTTGCAATAAATTACATAAATAATTTATATCAATTTATTGCAATGATTTCTTCATTTTTAGTAAAATTATCCAAGGGCAAATCCATCACTGTATTTCCTTGGCCTCCAAGTTATCTCACACTATAAATTAACTTCAGTTTTCCCTAAACAAATTCATTCCACTAGCTACCGTATAATTCTGAAAAAAGCACTCAAGGTGTTGGAATTGTCTAGCCTAAAGGTGGTGTAGAGAGTGATCTTTTTACTAAAAATTGGAGGTAGATCTTTTATTCATAATTTTTTCTTTTTGGGTTTTATTTTACAATTTTTCTTTGTGACTAATACATATGTACCTGTGACTCTAATTTGTGTCGCTTTCTTTTTTTCAAAATAGGGTTTAATGTAGTTTTTGTAGAAGAAATCAAGAGATTTGTGTTTGCTTGGAAGGAGAAATGAAAGGGTTGAGGAAATTTAAGTTATATTAATCACTTTTTATATTTTAATCATGCAAATATCTTTGTTATTTAAGACTTAAAATTGTAGAAGAAATCAAGAGATTTGTGTTTGCTTGGAATGAGAAATGAAAGGGTTGAGGAAATTTAAGGTATAACAATCACTTTTTATATTTTAATTGTGCAAATATATTTGTTAGTTAAGACTTAAAATTTTTAAATCCTTAACTACGTTTAGATCACTACAATAAAAAATGTTTATTGCAACGAAAAAATTGTTTCAATAACATTAGAGTTATTGAAATAATTGATATTGGGTGTTGCAATAAAATTTAAGGTAATAGGTTTGTGCAACAAAAAATTTTGTTGCAATAAACACAAAATATTTTAATGACAACTTTGATATATAGTATATACACACACTGTTTTAAAAACCGGACCGGTTGGCCGGTTTGACTAGTTCAACCAAGAATCGAACACTAATTCAATCCAGTTTTTATCAAAAATCGAAAATTTTTCAAATAAGCCCGTCATATGCAATATCTCTCTCATTGACATGTAGGTTCCACATGACAGTGAGAGATGTTGTATAGGATAGACCCATGAGATTCTTTCTAAATATTGTTGTTGGACTTAAATTCAAAAACTGTCACTTACAATTAGATATCGAAAGATCAATGACAAAAATACATTATTAAATATACAAATTTCCTTTTTAGAACTTTTAATATGTTCAAATTAAAATTAAATGTTGATCTTCAATCATTAGTATGTAGTAGAGCTTAGTCGCTTAGGGTACCTACAAGGGATATCAGTTCTTCGCACGCATATTTCATAATGGGGTTAGAGTGTGTTTTGTCCCTTAGAGCAATTACATCAGCTTATGCATAAGATTCCGTCTATTTTACACTTAAAACCTACTTTTTCTATTTTACACTATCATTTTTACAAAACATTCATATCAGTTTATCTATTTTACACAATATTTCAATAAAATATTCTTCTTTTCCCAATTTTTTTATTATTTTTCTCAACTGCCTACATACAATACGCTCTCTCTCTCTCTCTCTATGCCCATTTTTTTCTGATTTGTTCCTCTCTCTCTACCCCTCTCAATACCCATCTGAACAGATCACCTCTCTCTCTCTCTCTTTTCTACCTTCTCTCATTCTTTCTCAAAAACAACCAACCCAACCGGCTGATCTACGAACCACGCCGGCCGGACTTCTTTACCACTCAAAAACTACTAACCCAACCGGCCGATCCACGAACCTTTCATTCTTTCTCAAAAACTACCAACCCAACCGGCCAATCCACGAACCACGCCGATCGGACTTCTTCACTGGCCGATCCACGAACCAAGCTCCACAACCCTCTTACCGATCCAACCTCCCGGGTCTTTTTCTCGACCCATCGACCCAGATCGCTCGCCATCAATAGCTTTTTCTACCACTCTGTTAAGCCTCATACTTTTCAACAAACCTCTCCAATATTGCCGCTCTCACCCACAAGCACCGATCTATCTCTCTTTTTTTTTTTTTTTTTTTTTTTTTTGTTTTGGTAAACCGATCTATCTTTTTGTTGGTTTGTCTGTGTGGGTTTGTTTGTGTGTGGGTGTGTTTGTGTGTTGATTTGTCTGTGTGGATGTTTTTGTGTGTGGGTGTGGGTGTGTTTGTGTGCATCTGAGGAAGAAGAAGATGAGGAGAGGAAAGTAACTGAGTTCATTGTGCACGGAGAAGAGAGAGAAAAAAATGTGCAAACAGAAATTAATAAAATAAGAAATACACATGTTACAGTAACCGTGCATATATGCACAGTTACTGTAGCAATTGTGCATAAATGCACAATTATGCAAAAGCTGGTGTAGATGTATTTTTGCTCAAATTGTGTAAAATTAGCCACTTTTTCCATTTTGCACAATTATACCTCAGCTGATGTAATTGCTCTTACTGTGGTTACTCCTCTCTTGAGTCTATGATCTCATCGATCTCATTAACCAATCTGCCATAAGCACACAAAGACAACATTAGGACTCTCCTTTTGATAACCAAAATCAATTGCTGCTTTGAAGGACTATTTAGGAAGTCTATCTTTATAGCTTTCCTACGACTCTTTTTTGATGAATTATAGCTTTCATACAAGTTGTTTGGCCCAAGCCCAAAGGTAAAATCTTTTCCATTGATGTCTATAGTCATAAATAAAGTTCGAAAGAACATAATTTTAAATTAACCCATGATTGACCAACTCTGTTTGCTGATTGCTGCACACCCTTTAAAATCTTCATCATGCAAATGATTTTAATTTCAAGATCTCTATGAACTATGATAACTGAACATTACTTGGCTGCTCTAAATATTGAGGGGGTAGGGGAACATTGTCCTAAAACATTGTTCTATGTTGCTTTCAGATGCTTTTTTGGTTGCACTAAAATAATAATAATAATAATAATAATAATAATAATAATAATAATCTTTGTATATACAATAGAGTGTTAGTATGTGGTTAAATAATTAAATTTATTATATCCTAATTACTTAAATTTTAGGAATAATTAGTAATTTAACATAGTATTAGAGCACAATCATTAATTTAGCATAAATAACTATTTTATTATGCTAAGAATCTACTTACATTTCTCTAAAAAAAATGAATCTATTTTATAACAATAGGCTGGGTTCAATCCATTATATTTACACATAACCCAACTTGATTGGGATCTCAAGTTGGTGATAATAGATAAAATGATAGCTATTTTATCCTGGATAATAACTTGTTATCCATGGTAAAGATACACTATGTGAGGAGGACAATTGTTAATAAACTATAATACGAAAGTTTTGACACCATTTTTATATGAAATATAAAAAGCTGTTAATAAAATTAATTGTTTTATTATTTTCCTATAAAATGTTTCTAAAAACAATTCCCAAACTCATGCCTTAAGAGCATTCATTAACATTTCTCATAATAAATTAATGAAAATGCAAGTGATTGATACAATAGGTTGTAACCTTTAGCTTAAGTATATAACATATAATATAGTTCACACTACCATAAAGAGCTGTCAATGCTACACCAGCATTTTAAGTTTGAGATCTGATTTCACCATCCTTGGGGGCTGAAGATTTTGAAGCAGTGCTTGTGAGCTTTCTAAGACTTTTCTGAACCCTTTGGAAGAGTTTTGTTGTTTGGACACGAGATAAACGAAACCCAATTGCATCTAGGTACCAACCACTTCTTCCATTGAAGCCCACAATTAAGCCCCCATCCATTGAGAAAGTAAATGGGGTTCCTTCTTCGATTCCAAATGGCCCAAAGGTCCTTTTATTGCTCCTGAATGTGAGTGATCGAATAACTGGGCTGCCACCATGCACTACAGGACAATAATGGCCACTCACAGTGACTAGGAACTCCTCTGGGTATTGCAGCTTAATCTGGAATACATTAAAAAAAAAAAAAAATAGTATTGTTTTTGAAATAGGAAAATATGGTTCCTTACTTTCTTTTCTATTATTTGTTTGGTGGTTGAAGGACAAAATATAAATGGTCGTAGAATCATATATAACAAATGTTAAAAAATATACGTAGGTTGTAATATTAGAAATTGAAAGTGATTAAGAATCCAATTGTTGAAGTGAGGGAAATCAAATTTGCATAATTCGTTTGATCAAAGATTTGATTTTTGCCCCAGCTAAATAATCGTTCAAGCGAAGGAGAAGTGAGGGTTAGGCGAAAATCTCAATTTAAAATTTGGACTATTCATTGATAAATAAATATTTTAGATTTTTCCATGTTATTGACATTTAAACAAATTATTGATTATATGACAAAATTTATACCACTCATCTATCAATGAATTATCAAAATTTAAAAAAAAAAAAAAAAAAAAAAACTATGGAAGAATTACTCAGAAACTTTGAAGAATATAATCCATTAGTTGAATACTTGAATCAGGCTCATTTATAGATCAATAGCTAATTTTCAATTTAAAAAAAAAATCCACCATCATGGGATCTAAGAAAAATTTCTAATTTTAGGGGAAAAACTAAAATAGGGAAATGAATTTAAGTGCGGGCAGAATAGAAAACTAAAAATTGAGCTAACCTCAGCCGTTCGATTGCCTCCAAGACCTCCATGCTTTTCTGCTGGGATTGATTTGCCATTCTTACTATACACTACACGAATTGAGTCAATGCAACGGTCATAAACAATTGTGATTTCTCTTACCCCATGATAGGTCCCATCATCCCAATTGGTCCCACCATTTCCACCCGACGGTCCCAGCAGTACTATACTTTTCTTTTTTCCATTTGAACGATCTATCCCACCTTCCTATATTCAAAAACATGAAATTCATATTATACAACATTTAATCCACACACGTCCAAATATTAATGTTTGAAGGATATAAACATAAAGGAAAAATTGGACTAGGATCATGTAGTTTTAATTTTAGATATCATATTCATCTATTATGAAACAGATGGAGTAGTATCAAAATTTAAACAAATACTTGTTTCAAGATGAAGGGGTAAAATTTTAAGAATTCCATAATAGAGTATTCCTTAAAAAATCTATAAGATCTTGTATAGAAAAAATCAATACTTGGCTCATCTTTTATTTGAAATATCTGTATCTTGCATTTTGTTTTAGTAGTATGGGAAGTAAACTTATTTAGGTATTGTAGGGGCCTTTTTTGCGTATTGTGCGTTGGGCTGGGCTGCCTCCTGCGATAATGGGCCCGAATGTTTCTGAGTAAGGGAGTTGGGGCCGGTCCAATTGTAACTTAACTTGGGCCGATTTGTGCACAAACTATGCCTTGTCTGCCAGGAGTAGGCTTACGGCAAGCAGAATTGTTTCAGATGAATTATGATAGACAGATATAATAATAATAGCAAAATAGAGTACTCTGACTATTTAATAAAAATGGCCAAGTAATCCCTACTTATGAAATATGATTACAGTCGTGATAATGTCATTTACAGAGAAAGTAAAGGAGAAAGAAAATAATATGAACTAATTAAGAACGGGTATAGAATCAAGTTTTAAGTTTGGTCCGCCGAAGCAAAACTAAAGAGGGGAGAACGCCTCCTCCCAGTGCAGATAATCTCCCAGGAAAAGATTTTGCCGTGGGGATTAATGGGTTTGAGGGAGTCGGACCTGAATGATTATTTCCCAAAAGGAATCCTTGTTACGTTTTGGAAGAGAGCAGGATTTGAAGGGGAAGAGAGGGAAATCGACCTACTGGTGCATACCTATTGTATTATCTCGCTTTTTTCCTCAATTTCCTCTCTTCTTTCCTCTGTTTTCTCTCTTATCTTTTTCTTTTCTTTATTTGCTTTCTTTTTACTCTGCTTTCTTTTTACTCCGTGAATACACTCTATTTTTTGATGCTTTTCTGAGGGCACGGCAAGAGTCCTTTTATAGTGCCTGCCGTGGCCAATTTTTTACCATTTTGCCCCTTAACTGCCTTTGTCTGGCCTGGGCGTACTTGCCGACTACTAAAGGTGTGTGACACTCACCCTTGCCAGACAAAGGCAGGTTTGTTTCATTCCTCAGTCCACCGTAGCATTCTTTTCTGCCACGGCATAAATGCTTTCTCTTTCTTTCTCTCAAGGCATGCACCTAACGGTTCCCCCCTCAACCTTGCCTCTTTTGGGTGGTCTGTCATCCCAGCACGACGTACCTCCTAAAAGGACTTGGGCAGGAGCCGCAAAATAGGTCATTTCTCCTCTCCCCACCACCAAACTATACCCTCTTTACCTCTTACCTCTGGCTCATGGCCCCACCACGTCCCATATTGGCTAGGTACAGACTAATGGTGTCTGGGCTTTGCGCGTGCTTTCCTTTCAGATATGTCCAAAAATCTGTCTGCTGCTCATGCGTTTGCCGTGATCTGGAGGCTCGCCATCCGTGTTTTTTGACCTCTTATGTGGGCTTTTCTTTGTTTTCCCGCTCCATTTAAGAGCTGGATTTTGTCTAATGATGAGCCTTACATTTCTTTGGCTCACTCTTGGTTTTCTTTATTTCTTGCAATGTTGTACTGTTATTCCTGCCGTAATAACTCAATCCTGTTGGGCCTCTTTTGGGCCAGCCGTTTATTCCTTCTCTCAGTGGCTTGACATTGCCACTGTTCTGCTTTTACTTATGGGCTCCTGCGTCCCTTTGGGCATCCATGGCCCGTTTGCTTTCTTTGGGCTTCCTCGGCCCATTTGCTAATTCTGCACTCTCATGGGTTTTTTACTAACTTCATTGGGCTTCCCTGACCCAATAACCTTATTCTTATCCTTAAGGTTTATGGGTCTGCCATAAACCCCTTACTTCCTTAGTTTACATTACACTGGGCCTGCGGCAGCCCTTTCTCGCTTTTCTACCTCATACACTGCCCATGGGATGCTATTTCTTTTTTTTCGGGCTTCTTTGAGCCCACTTGCCTCTTAAAGATCCATTTGTTTATTTGTTGGGTCTGTGATCCATTATTTTTGCCGCTTGGGCCTAATGATTTTTTGCTATCTATTTTGTCAATTCCTTGTTGCCCTTATTATTGGGCTTTCTTTTTGTCTGTCTGGGCTCTCACAAATGGCCCTTAACAGGTATTTTTATTTTCATGGAATTTGACTTTTATTGTAATAAAATATGGGGTTTGAGCAAAATTTAGGATAAAAAAAAAACTAATTTTACATATGACAAGGATGTAATTGATTTAGATGGGATTGAAAAAAAGAAAAGAAAAAAAGATCGAGGTTATCAATTAAGCATTCTTTTAGAAAGGGTTTTTTTTTTTTTTTTTTTTTTTTTAGAAAGGGGTTCAAATTCTTGTAAAATAATATTAAAGAAATCAAAGCGATGAGTAAATGGTCAAAGAAAAGAAATTATCCTGGCTGCTATGGCTGAAAGGGTCACCAGATAACATTGGGTTCAATCTTACCTTCAAACAACCCATAAATGAGAAAAAAGAAAGGGAAAAAAATGAAGAGTTTTTGAGTCACTGAAACTTATGTGAGTCAAAATTCATTTAAAAAAAAAAAAAAATACCGGATGTTAATGAAAGTATCGGATTCAAAAATCATAGAAAAATGGATTTCGTACCGTATAATATAAGTTGATATGGCTGGAAAGAGGAGATACTGAGTATAGAGGGTAATAGAAGCATGGTACTATGAGAGAACGGTTGTGGTTTGTGGTGGAATAAGATGCTAAATATAGAGAATAAACTGTACATCCCTTGCAGTATCTGATTCCATTTCCGGCACTATCTAAAGACTAGCAATTATGCTTTTGCTTTACGCAGATAACCATATTGGTTCCAACTTCCAACTTCCAAGTTGGCAGTGCCAAAAAATCCATACCTTCTTGAGGATTGAACTTATATAAGGGCAGATAATAGCCCCAACTAGATTACTCAAACCATACAATTGAAGCCGTTATAAAGATACTGCCGGTTAGCACACAACTGGCTTAGAGAAGGGAAAAGGAAAGGAGTTAAAATCATAAAATCATAGAATATCATTCTTATTCACAGTTGAGAGTAACATTCATTTTATGATATAGGAGATAAAATACCCTTCTACTTCAAAGCTGAAATAACATTTCATTATGTAATATGATTGTGGGTGTTGTTGCCAGTCATGGTTCCCTATTATTGCAGATAGCAGAAAACTACTTAATGCAATCATGTATGCATATACAATGCATGGCAATTAGATGCCTTATGCTCAAATGCATGTGCTTGTGTCAAACAGTTTTGGCAATGGCAAGAACATATTCCTGCTACTGAAAACCAATCATAATACAAAGCATAATCCATTAACATCTTACTAATGTGTTCCGAACTATATTTTAACCTTTTAACCATAACCAAAAAAAAGAAAAAAGAAAAAAAAAAAGCAGAGTCTAAATGTTAAAAGTCTGATTTTGGATGATTTTTCTCTTTTATAGGTAAGAAGACTTGTACTGTTGGAGACCTATATAGGATTGATCCAACGAAATCACCCTCTGTTTCTCAATTACATTGGAAAGAAAGGCCACTTGATTAACATAGAATGGGCTTTGGTTTCCTACCACGTTCATCAGATTACCAAGATAACCGATAACTAGTTGTCTGGTACTGCAAAGTTGGAGATGACTTCAACCAAGCAATCCAGTCAGATGTACTTTTACCATAAGCTGCTTCAAATTTCTCAATCTTGATGCCCTTCAGAGAGTGCCGCCAACATTTATTTTGAGTGTTGTATGGGCAGCAGTTTGGGTTCTCTCCCCTGTGCATCATCTTTTCATATACCAACTATACATCGTATAAGAAAAAGAAAAAAGGAATACAGTCACAATACGTCTCCAGGAGGCACAAATCATAAGTTTATTCTTCCAAAGTAAACATTACAACTACGAGAAAGGTCATAACATGATGTATAGAGGAAAAAAAAACACCACACAGACAGCACATGTGCACAACCCAGTACCCACACACATTTACATACAAAGGGAATCTACAGATAAAGCATTTTGGACAGTATTTGTGAGATCCTATCATACCTTGGGGAATTCACTGCTGGAGGATGATACTATTGAAAGAATCTCTGGGTGACATGTCCTCAACAAATTATCTAATAAATCTTCAAAGCATGTTAATGGTTTGATTATTTCAAGCTTGAGATCAGATTGTGGGGGAAGTAAGACTTCTTCCAATTCTTCATGTATGATGACATTCTAAATCAACACGGCAAGTAGATATTTTGTCAGATATAGAAAGTTGATTAAGGTTCAAAAAATTTCAGAAAGTCAAAAAGCAATTACCTTTTTGGAGCGGACAATCAATTTTAAGCCACTGGAGTGCTTTAACTTCTCAAGAAGTTCTCTCAATCTAAAAAACCAGAGAGGATCTGCATCTCCAAGGTGGAATTCTTGGCTATCTATATGTACTGGTTCAAAAGAAAATTTGGCCGCCTTCAAAGATGAAGGATTTGAAAATGAGAAAGGCATCTTATCACCTTTATACTCAAATGAAAAAAGATTTGGAGCATCTATGTCAGCTTCCATTAAATTTTTGCATCCTCTCAAGACAAGTTTTTTTAGCTGTGTACTTGAAATCGTTAAATTCTTCAAGTTGTTACATTTGCTTAGGTCCAATATCTCAAGGAAAGGAAATCTAGCAAACTGATCTTCAAACATTTCATCTGTCATGTTGGCATCCTCCAATGTTAATCTTTTCAAAAATACACAAACAACCAAGTCAATTTTGCATGGTAAGGATTTCTTCCCACAATACCAAAATGTTTGAAGATTTGGGGCATTGACTTTGATCTCTTTCGGTCCTTGGCAATGGTGTACCTCAACCCTATCAAGTTTGAGAAGACTTGAAACCTGCAGATTCTGCAACCCTGTGCAGTGTATGAATCTCAAATCCTCAATTAAAGGGCAGCTGGAGATCAGGTTGTCAACTATCTGTTGACTGACATGGACTTTGTGGAGATACAATTTTTGCAGTTGCGGAAGCTTTATATTGCTGCGAAATTTCAACTTACACCCATGTAACCTTAATCCAGTGATTGTATTTGAAGCAAAAACAGTCTGGGGCAAATAATAATATCTACTTTTCTTGACAACAACATGAAGATCTAGCTCTTTCATGTTGTTTTCAATTGCAATATTGATCCAATGGTCCATGTGTGGGGCCAGTTCTAAATCATATGAGGTAATATGTAGCACTAATTTCTGTATGCTTAATTTTCGCTTGAGGTGGTTATTCAGAGAGTTGGCAACAAAGTCTTTAAATGTCTTGGTCTTGTTCCTCATTTCCAGACATTCCTCTTGTTCTTGAATCTTTTGTTGGTCAAATTTCAAAATGGAGAATGAAGTCCATATCTGCCTCCACTTTCTCGACAAAATACTGGTTCGAGCTGCATCTTTTGTATCACGAAGGAGAGAAAGGATGTGATGGATGATGTGTTCAGGCAATTGGGAGATTATATCCCTGAACTCAACTCTATGGTCCAACTCGCTTAAATCTTCTCCACTTAGTTTCTTTCTTTGCCCAACAGTCTCGTCAACGGTGTTTAAATCTTCTCCACTTAGCTTCTTTCTGTCCCTAGTAGACAATTTGTTCCTTGAACTTTTGTGATGGACGCCTTTCATCCTACTTTCTTATCCAATTCTAGCTCCTGTTTGCAGTAGTATTATATTACATTAGACTAAATTTTCCCTTGTGATAATATTATTCATGAAAGGAGAAAAGTATATGACAAAATGGCTGAAATAATCAAAATCAAAATCAAACACCCTCAGCAGGCTGGGGTTGGCAAACAGAAAAACAAAACAGTTAGGACAGATGTTTGAAATCAGCACAAAGCAAAGGCATGAAAAAAAGGATTATTCCCATTCAAATAAGATCCTTAGAGAAATTTTCAGCACACAACACTCATTACGTCTGATGGCAGTTTTAATTGGAATCCAAGATTTCGAAGAATGGTGCAAGATTGGGAATTAGCGTCCTTAGGTTTTCTTTATCCTTTTAGATAGTATACTTTACCAAGGGTCGTCAAGAGGGTAGGATTTAATGATTCTCCTGCCAGAAGCCATGGCTTTAAGGTTAAGAGCAATTATAAGGAATTACATTCAGAGGGTGGCAGCTCTTTCCTAGGAGAAGTATATGGAAAGTCAAAACTTCTCAAGAGTGGGGATTTCCACTTGTATAACAGCATTGGGAAAAATCCATATAATAGATAACTAGAAAATAATGCGTCAAATAATCACTGCTGATTGTTTCTATTTGTGTAAATTAAATTGGGAGACAGTGGATCATCAATTTCTTCATTTCAACATTGATAGAAAAATGTAATCTTGAATTTTCTTGTTTGGTGTTAAATGGGTCATGTTGCTTTATTGCATTGTTGCGAAGGACACTTATCAGGTAGGCATTGTAGTGGTAGAAATTGGAAGGTAAGTTCCTTTCTGTTTACTGAGTTAAATGGGTCATGACTCATGCCAAGGATGGTAGTTGATTTATTTCATTCCTAGAAAGGAACATTGGTAGATATTGTAGTGGGAAATTTGGAAGGTAGTTTTGTTTTGCTATATGGTGCCTTTGGAGAGAAAGGAATGCAGCATTCCTGAGGTTGTAAATCATCAGTAATGAGGCCAAAACTTTTGTTCTTGTGATCTCTTCAATGATTAGATATTAGCTACTGCATTTTCTTTTCCAAATTTGTTGGAGTTATTTGATCTGTTGAATTTTAGATGCTAGATTTCATATTGGGTGTTTTCCTTGCATACATCTTGTGTACTAGAGTTGTGCTCCTTATTGTGCTTTTTATTAAACTTTATTACCTTTTTTTTTAAAAAAAAAAAAAAAAAATCAAAGCTTTCCATGGCATCTTCAAACAACAGAAGTTAAAAGTGAGAAGAATATCCCCACTATGTGAAAAATGAAAGAATACATATAAAATGCTACTTCTTAACTTTCTAATGAACAAGCACAAGTATGGAGGTTTCATGAATGTTAAAGCAAGTAACAATACTTCCATATAGTCAACCTCTAAAGAAAGCACCCAGACTAAACTAACATGAGAGGAAACTCACAATTCAAATATTCAATTTATCACAATCTTCATAATAACTTGGTTGGCCAATTTCACAATTCAAATGCTAATTGGATTTGCACCTTAGGATGTTTATAAGGATGAACACAGAATGCTTATATAATCTACATCAATACATCAATAAGCCACTTCCAAAAGAGAAACAAATTTATGTCACCTTAGTTACTAACTGTAATTAATAATAAATTTCCAAGTTTTGGGAATATGGAATCACTAAACCAAAGATTTGAAAGCCATATGAAGTGAATTTCAATATATTGATTATATTCTACTTCTAGATGCTTCTTGCCATTATTTAGACTAGACTGGACATGACCGTTCATCAATACTAAATGCACTTGAAAAGATATGCAACTTGCTCCCTATATCACTATTTTCCATGAAATGTTAAGAATATGCATGGTCCTCAAACCAATGTTTCTAGATAAATATACAATGAAATGAAAGAATGGGGGTGAAAGACAGGTAGTGGGACTACTTCTCCAAGAATTATAAAATCGTGAACTTCATCTGGTATTCTTCAAAAAAAGCGAGAATGTTAATGAGTATATCAGAAAACTTTGGAATTAAATCCTTAGAGAGCAAAAGTTGAAATTAGTATTAAAACTATGAGTTCCTTAGGAGATTTATAATAAAAATAAACAATTCTAGATCTCAAACACCCTTAGATAATAAATCCAATATAGGTTAAAAAACACAATAAACCAGAAATTCCAAAAAACAGAAAATAAAGATTAATATGATAGGGGTAATACTTTTCTTATGGGTTTACACCAAAATTTGAATACTAATGCAATTACATTTCCTAGCATCTACTGTTAGCTGCTATGTGTGTGTGTGCGCATGTCCATGTGTGTGTGTGCGCATGTCCATGTGTATGTGTGTATAGCCTTTTCCTCTAAACGGTAAACCTTAACATTAGGAAGTCCTAATGCAAACTAAAGGCAAGGAAAAAAACTAGCAAACTTAGAAATCATCATAAGCTGATATCGAAAGTCAAAAAACAAAAAATTAGAAAGCAAATACTACACTATAAGGCAAAAAAGGAGTACATGGTTGGGGAAGACTAGAGTTTATTCTTGGTTGAACCTTTTGGCATACCGTATGTAATATCTGTATTCCTTAAAAGAAAACTATTTGGCAAAAATACTTTGCTAGTCACTGAATTAGTAACATGAATCACTTTGATGAATCACTAAAAAACATTATTACAAAATGGTTTTACAAATTAGAATTTAGAAAACTTAACCATTAGTTTTAGACTTACTTGCCCATAAACCATAGATTGTTGAAACAAATTATTACCGAAGTATCATTAAGAAAATAGAGGTTTAATATTCAGTGTCAGAATATTCAACCATAAAAATAGGGAAATTCTTCAAACATAACCCATTTTGGAAATTCTATTGAAATCACTTTCTCTAATTTCAAATAAAAATAAAAATGCTGATATGTAACAAGATGTTCTTCTATAAAACCCATTGAATCCCTAAAAAAAAAAAAAAATTCAATAGCAGAAGAATAAAAGGCAAAAACAATATTGAAATCCCCATAAACTCAACAAATGTATTATTTACTACTGTCCTTTCAATTACTTCAAAGAATTATACGTTTTCAGGGTCTCCGGAAAACAGCTATCCTCTACTCATATAAGCAATTAATATGTTTAGATCAACCAAAGCTCCATCATTTTTTTTTTTTTAAAGAATCTCAAAAGTCACAATTTTTCCAAGGAAATAACCGACTGATACGCTTCATGACAATTTAATCATGTAATCCATCAAAACAAAACTCCGATGAGAAGAAATCGCATTAAACTCAATTGGGTAGGCGTTATTTTTCTCAATTGGGTCCCAAACAATTGAGGGAAAAAAAAAAAATACTTTCCTTAGTTTTCCTACAATTTCTTGATAACCAAACAAAGCAAAGCATCATCATCAACAATCAAAAGAAATGACAACCTTTTTCAGAATTATACAAACACATATACATATGAGCAAGAATACGATGAAAAAACTTAAAAAGGAAGTTACTTACCTCGTACTCCTAGAAAAGCACCCCTTCCGCATCAGACAGACTGAGAGTTTTTTTCCAAAGAAATGACTAATGAGAGAGGGCATTTTATAAGTAATTGGGCTATGACAGAAGATGAGTTATTAGGCCCTTTATTTTCAAGTACGTGGGCTATTTGAGATGGGCCTAGTTGGGTTGTCATACAAAAGAATCTTGCATGTTTGTTTTTATTTCCAATTGAAAAATAAATTTTCTAGAGTTCTTAACTTTTTTTTTTTTTTAATTTAAGAGAGAGATTCAATTAATGATGTTCACTCGATCAAAACATCAATCAGTTTTTAGTATAGACGGAGATTGAACTTTAGATCATTTATTCAACTATCAGAGACTCTACCAATTAAGTTAATTATAACTTACTCATTTTTTATATTTTAGAAATAAGAATAAGTTAATTAAATTATGGGCATTTTTGGAAGTCAAAAATACTACTCCTATAACTAACTTTTTGATTCTTCTTAATATATAAAGATAAATGTTAAATGTGTTTTTTTTTTTTAATGAATGTTAAAATAGTGTTAAAGTATAATTAATAGTATTGATTTAAATATCTCTTCAAAAAAAAAATAGTATTGATTTAAATATCGATGACATCATAAAATCTAAATCCCTCATTTAAAAAATAAAAAAACTGTTACTATTTTAAGAATAGTGGAGTTACGTTGGGAAGCAATAAATGACTGCATTGTCCTTCTTACTAGGCATAAATTTGAGGCCCATTTAAAGGATTTCCATTGTTTCGCACATATGAACATTACTGATTGATTTTTGAAATTATTTGGAATAGATCTCTTCAGGGGTCTTCCGTTGAGACCCAAAGAGCAACCAATAAACTTGTAGGGAACACTAAGGAAATTTTATAATAGCAATAATGGGATATATATTCCACATTTGTTAGGGAAACAAAATTTGGGGCGTAAAGAATATGAAGAAAAATTATTGATGCAAGTAAGAAAAGCAAGAATCTGTTCAGTCATTTCATTTGGTAAATTCTTTTCTGATAGAACAAGAGACCTTGGGCCAAAAACTAGTTGACTGTGTTACAAGAAAAATTCAGAATTCTTGTATGTTTTGCTGGGCATAAAAAATAGCTTAGTGGGCAATTATGATAGAAAATTGGGAAAAGGAAAAGGATGCAATGTAGTAATATTTCATTCGGTGTTTTTTTTGATAGATAAAATGCCCTAATATTTTGAAGAGTGGTTAAGTTTGATGTCCATCGCTTCAGTTGGCAAAAGGAAACTGGACTTCATGATTCCGAGACTTTCCTTCAGTGTGACGCAATCTGTCAGGCTTCCTTTGATCATGTAATTGAAGACATTACACAGCACAAGTCAATATGCTAGTTTTTGATTCCAAACATGATTTATTATAATTAAATCATTAGTGTATATATAATAAAAATTGTGTTAATAGTGATCCCAAATAAAAAGTAATGTTATTTTAATCGTAACAAGTCATATCAATATTTACTAAAAATATTGTGTTCTTAACACTAGTTGAAAGATCACGGCAGAATATATACACTTAAATTAGATTAGAGTAGAACTTATATTTTATATATTAAAAAAAAAAAAAACACTAGTTAAAAAAAAAGTCAAGATAGTAAAGCAAAGACTAGAAGCTAAAAAAAAATTAATAAATAAATTTCTTAAATATTAATTTATGAAAATTATTTATTTTTATTATGTGAAAATATGTGAAAAAAAAAATCCTGCCTTTTTATTTTATCAAACTGGTTGACCCCACATGTTTGGTATCTATTCCTAAATAAATGGATTATTATTATTATCATAGATAAAAACTTTACTCTAGCTTAATTTAAGTGTATATGTGTATGTGCTTTTTAAGAATGACAAAAAAATTGTCTTTGGTCCTATTAAAGAAGGCAGTATACCCAAAGTTTCTGAAGTGGAGGGAAAGCCATCACTTCTCATAGTCAACAATGAGGATGAGTTTGATAGGGAGTGTAAGGAGTTGAAACAGGTATATGCAATAGTGGTTAGGGATGTTCAGCTGAAGAAGGTTGTTGAGATACAAGCAATTCAACCATTGATCAAGGAGTTTAAGGAACTTTTCTAGAGAAGCTACCTGTAGGTTTACCACTAATGTGTGACATCCAGCATTGCATTGATTTAACTCATGGAGTTAGTCTACCAAATCTGCCACATTACAGGATGAATCCTTAGGAAGGTTAGATTCTACAAGGGCAGGTGGATGAGCTTCTGAGTAAGGGGCAAATTAAGGAGAGTATGAGACCATATGCAGTATCGGCATTATTAACATCGAAGAAGGATGGAAGCTGGCATATGTGTGTGGATAGTTAAGCCATCAACAAGATTATAGTCAGGTATCGATTTCCTATTCCCTGACTAGATGACATGTTTGATATGCTAAGTGGGTCCAAGTGTTACATGAAGCTAGAGTAGGTATCACCAAATTCAAATTCGACCTGGAGATGAGTGGAAGACAGCTTTCAAGACATAGGAGGGATTGTTTGAGTGGATGGTGATGCCTTTTAGACTGTCCAATGCTCCCAACACTTTCTACCTTCTTCAATAAAAAAAAAAAAAAAAAAAAAATAAAAAAAAGATGCTCTTTTTTTCCATATCAACAATTCATGCATTTCCCTAAATGCAATACCAAATATGATGCATTTCCATATATAATCATATATATATATATATATATATATATATATATTAAGGTTACGACACAATAGTTTTTAGGAAACTATAATTTTCATAGGTAGTATCCAAAAGCGTGTCTAACCCAAAAACATTTATATTACATGGTTATTTTTCAAAATCCCATTAAAAAACTACTTACCTCAGAAGGCCAACCAATTTTACCTCAACCGGGCACCACAAAATCAACTAATCTAGTCACTAGGTCCATCACCAAGAATATCGGAACCTAGAAACATAATGATCAATCCTATCAATAACAAGGCCTTTCACAAAGTACCATCACACTTATCTCCATAAATCGTAACAATACCTTAAAATCAAACCAAAGGCCCTAAAATCTAGCTTGCCTATCCTAAGACAAGTACCCTTCCCAAGTAGGAACCAAACAAGCATCCAAGAAACTCATAGTGCTTACACAACCAAAACATTTTAAATTCACTACCGCAAAAATGTGCATCATAAGATAAAATAACATACTCATGAATCTCTGAGTACTAAATAGTATATTTAATCCAAGATAAGATCAACCGAGGTATGGGATTAATTTCACAATTTCTCAGCGTTTTAGTCTTACTTTCAAATTCAGTACATAACAGGGTAGCCATTTGTAAAAATTGTTTGGTCAATGAAAAGTTATCCGATTAATTCAAAACTTTAAGGGAACATTCCCCTATATGTATAAAATGTACCACAGAAAATTTAGCCCAAAATGATTTTTCTGTAATTTATTAAAAGTCATTCATTGCGGCTGACTCAAATCTGTCATGACAGCTTTAGAAAATTGCTATAGTTGTAAGACCAGCCTAAATTATTTGAGAATTCACCCACATTATAACCACCAGATTTAAAGCATATTAAGAACAAGGAATCAAACCCAAAATCTCATATAAACAACTTATCAAACACTAGGTATGCAAAAACAAAGCACATGCTTACACTTCAATTTCAGAAATTCAAAGTTAACACTCTTACAAAAAAAATCAACCTCAAACTTCCACAAAATCAACTCATATGATTTGCTCAAGGAAACCCAAGTTTTTAACCATGAAGAAACCCCAAATGATCATCATTTGTAAAAGCCCTTAACCATTTAACAAATAAATCCACCAATTCAAAAACCCATGTACTCAATCACATGTATACCATTCATGTAGCTTAGATTAGAAAGAAATCTTAGAAAAACTTGAAAAGCTACCAAACAATTAAGAGTTTTACCTTTAAAGCTTTGAGAGAATGGAGTGTATGGGGTTTCTAATGGGGTTCTCCGGTGAAATCTGCCAAACGTGGTGGTGGATGGTTGGTTTACCGGTGAGGGAGTGAGAGAAATAGAGGGAGCTAGAGTGTGTATTTGTGTGGGCTTCAGTCGCTGAGTGAGATAGGAAAATAGAGCAATAGAGAGAAGGGGCATACGTATGGTGATAAGAGAAAGGGGTTGTGTTGATGGGAGTATTGTGGACCACTTGTTCCAAAGTGTCTTGGGATCAAAATTACAACTTTACCCTTAAAGTTTCTCCCATATTTAAATTAGCCTATTCCAAAATTAACTAAATATTATCACATGCCCAAATATTCAAAACTCCTCCATAAAATAGTTAACCACACTAATTAAAAAAAAAATGTCCAATTTAGATATTATTCTCATTGGAAAAATTGCTTTTAAAAAAAAAATTGGGGTGTTACATAGTTAGTATGGATGGGATTCATGTTGATGAGGACAAAATCCGTGTAGTCAAAGAATGGCTAACCCCAAAGACAGTGAGTGATGTACGAAGCTTCCATCGCTTGGCAACTTTCTATTGAAGGTTTGTTCGAGATTTTAGTAGCATAGTAGCCCTTATCATTGAGTGTCTGAAAAAGGGGAGGTTCTCATGGGGAAGGGAGGCAGAACAGAGCTTTGCCTTGATCCAGGAGAATTTGAGCACCACCCTAATTTTGGCATTGCCCAAATTTGATAAGGTGTTTCAGGTGGAGTGTGATACATCCGTAGTCAGGATAGGCGCTGTTCTTTCACAAGACAATAGATTAGTAGCATTCTTTAGTGAGAAAGTTTGTAAAGCTCAAAGTAAATGGTCGGCCTATGAATTGGAGTTATTTGTTGTAGTACAAACTCTTAAGCATTTGTCATATGATCAATAATTTGTTCTCAGAATACTAGTTTATACATGCCTTTACCAGTTTCACAAGCATCATAGGAGGATTTGTCTATGGATTTTATGCTGGGTCTTCCTCGAATCCAACAAGGTATAGATTATATTTTTGTTGTGGTTGACAAGTACTTGAAGATGTCCCATTTCATAGCATGCAAGAAGACTTTAGATGCTACTCGAGTGGCCAATCTGTTCTTTAAAGAAGTTGTGCATTTGCATGGAGTGCCAAAGTCCATCACCTCTGACCGTGATACCAAGTTCATCAATCACTTCTAGCAGACCTTGTGGAAGCGTTTTGACACTTCCTTGAATTACAGCAACACCAGACATCCTCAAATTGATGGCCAAACAGAAGTGGTTAACCACACTTTGGGGAATTTGATTCGGTGTATCTTAGGAGTGAAGCCTAAGCAATGAGATCTAGCACTATCCTAGGTAGAGTTTGCTTACAACAGCTCAGTCAGTAGAAGCACTGGTAAGTCTTCATTTGCCATCATCTATTGCGTGCCCTCAAAACATGCTTTGGACTTGGTACCTTTACATGAGCTTCTAAGGGTGAGTCAAGCTGTAGAAAATATGGCTAATTGTATTTAGGCCATGCAAGAGGAGGTGAGGCAAAAACTTGAAGCTAAAAATGCCAAATACAAGGAAGTTGTTGATAAGAAGAGGCGTGAAAAGATCTTCAGTGTTAGGGATTTAGTGCAGCTGGTCTAACTTAGAAAGGAGAGGTTTCCCATGGGTGCCTACAAGAAGTTGAAGATCAAGAAATATGGGTCATTCCATCAAGAAAGCATCATGTGTGCTTTCTTTAGACTTTAAATATCAGAAAGTTACCTCTATTTTATAATCAATTGATAATATGAAAATTCTCTTCCAACTTTGTCAAAAATGGCATACCAAAACAAAATTGTCTATAATGAGTTTTTAAAACAAGGCACACCATGTATGGAGGAAAGGGAAAAATAGTAAAGTAAAGTTATATTGATAATATAGATATTTGCATATTATTTTACTAAATTGATATTTGCTTTTGTTAGTGTTCCTTTGTGATGTAATCATGTCGTTCTAGTAAGGGACATAACTAGGAATTGGAACGTGTGGTGGTTTTGACGCCTGGCTCTACTGTTTAGTTGCTAAGATATATGTATATTTTTTTGGTTAGTGTCTTTGATGCATACTATTAGGTAAGGACAAAATTATTTTGTTTTAAAATTTTAAAGCGTTGGGTTATTTGTTTTGGATAAAATTGGTTGATTGAGTTTAATTTTTAATTTTTATGTTTGCTATTAGTAATTTTTGCTGTTGGGCTAATTTTTCTAGGATTGTATACTTTGTTTTAGATTTTAGAACTATAAATTTTTTATAGGCTTTAAAAGGAAGAAAATGCTAGAGCTATAATTTTTTATTTATTTATAAATTCTTGATGTGGTTAGTGGTTATTGTTATGTAAAAAAATGATGTAAGTAGTGGGCCAAAATGTGAACTAATAAAAATTTGCTATAAGTTTGTAAAAAAATTGTAGAAAAGTTTGTGGTTATAACATTACTCTCAAAATAATTAATAATATTGTTAAGGAGGGCAAAATATAATTTTATAAAACAAAATTGTTAAAATTAATACCTATATATATATTAATAATTAAAAAAAAAAATTGGGGGCTCCGTCCCTAGTTCTAGCTTTCGTTAGAGCTGCAAAAGAGGGAAATTTATTAGATACTCTAGGAGTATACGCCCTCACTCTCACATGGGGGTGGGCCCCATAAGACTCACTCCCATGTGAGAGGGAGGAAGTATACTTCTAGAGTCAGGGCCGGCCCTAGGCCTAGGCCACTTAGGCCACCGCCTAGGGCCTCCTACTAGAGGAAGACCCTAAATTTTGCTATAAAAATTGATAATATTAAAAAAAAAAATGGAGATAGAGGAAAAAAAAATAGTTTTATAATTTTCCTCAACTTTTAAGAAGTCCCAAAGTATTGTGTAATGCTAGAGATAATACAACTTTAAATATATGGGTCTTACAAATAGAGTAATGCTATACTTTTGTAAACTATTTCATTACATTTTTACAAATTGTTGTTGTGACCAAATTCTTATTGGTTCTCATCTGGGCTCACTAATAACGTCATTTTTTTATTTGTCTATAATCATTCATCACATCATTAGTTTGTAAAAGTTTTTTTTTAAAAAAATTTGTATTTATAGTATTTTCCCTTACAAATATGTGTCACTAATAGTAAGAAATAATTCAGATAGGAAAATGCTAGAAATATTATTAATTTTACTTGAAAATTTTACAAATTGATGTGACAATCTATATGATATGTGGACGTCAATAACCTATTAAATGTATTTTTGAATTATTTTTTGTAATTAATAATACATTTTTGTAAGTCTTATGTTGTAAAATTTATAATATTCTTAACATCATTCATTCAAATACTTGTTTTTTATTTTCTTGAAGTGTCACTAATTGCATTCATTTTCTACATCATTTGAAAGTTTTTTTTAGTAAAATTTGTTATAGTTTTAGCATTTTCAAAAAGAAAAAAAGAAGCATATTATAGAATAAAAGGAATCAATTTTTGTTATAAAAAAATTATGATATTAAATACTAGTTAAATATGATTTAAGTGATAACAAAAATGTCTCATTTAAATATATTGCCTTAAACTTCCAAATTTGTTAGGTTGCCCTTGCCTAGAGTACCCAATAATAACCCGCAAAAGAGAATGAGGCAGCCATTGTTTGGGTAGAAAAACGCCACTATTTTCTCTTATACATTATACAATGTGACATTGAATAAATAAATTCTACTATAATTACTGCTAAAAAAAAAAAAAAACATAAAACATGCCTATGTATAGGAGTTACTGTATCATGTCGCTATAACCCAGTTCCGAATTCCGATCCATAACCTTCTGTAATGTAATTTACAAAATATCGGCAAAGGTATTGGTTAATAGGTTGGAATTAAAAAAAAAAAAAAAAAAAGACTTCTATGTATTATTTCTGAGAGTTAAGCTGCTTTTGTGCCCAGTAGTTTGATAACTGATAATTTAGTGGAGGTGTGTCTCTGCATTCTATGAAAAACTTCCATGTATTATTTCAGTTCCAATACTACAGTGATATCAGTACTTTTTGGGGTGCTTCTAGTTCAGGCTACTTTGAGAAGTATCTAGGCTCACCTCCCGTGATTGGTAGAGGGAAAAGAAAGCTTTCGAGGAAATTAAAATTTGAATCCAGGATATGATCAAAGGGTGGAACTTTGGAAGAAGAAATATATTTCTTCTGCTGGTAGAGGGCTGTTAATTAAGAGTGTAGCCCAAGCAAACCTGACTTATGCTATGAGTAGCTTTCCCTTCCCAAATTATTTGTGTAGAGTTAAATGCAATGATGAGCAAGTTTTGGTGGGGATAACAGAGTAGTGAGAGATTGGTTGAGCTGGGACAAACTAGGCATTGGGTTTAGGAATTTGAACTCTTTTAATCTGCCTTTGTTGCCAAAGCAAGGGTGGCGCCTAATCCAAAACCCTTAACATGCATCATATGCTTGGTATATTATTGCACAGGCCATGGATGTGATTAGCAAAGGTTCAAGATGAAGGACTGGGAATTGAGACTCAGCGCGTGCCTGGCAAGACAAGTGGATTCATCAACCTCATATAGTATTATATCTCCACCGAAAATTATTTTGAAAAATTCTTATGTGAATGTGTTTATTAACCCAGATTCTTATTGCTGGGGTGTGGACTTAATTGATCAGATTTTCTTGCCCTATGAAACTATTCAGATTAAAAGCATCCCTTTAAGTTCAAATAGAAGGGACGACATAATTTTTTGAGCTGGAACTGCGTGAGGGCATTTTTACAGAAAAGAGTGCATATATGATATGTTATAGCAGATGAAGCCCCCAAAAGGGGAGCTTGCCAAAAAATCCTACCTACAGGAACAAAACTCTTTGAAAAATGCATTATTTCCAGCTATTCATGTGGGATGTGTTCAGCGGAGCCAGAAACTGTGCATCATTTAGTGTGGAGCGGCTCTTTTGTGAGATTGATATAGGCATTACATGATGGATTGAGAGAGTTGCAACTTGGGGAAGATTTATTATTCAGATGTTGAGGAGGCTCTGCTGAGAGAACAACATCGCTGACAGTAGAAATTTTCTTCACTGGAGCCTGGATGTTGTGGAATTGCTGAAAGGAATCTCACCTGAGTGAATCCATCGTGAGCTCCAGAACAAACTTTCCACAAAGCCACAAGGTACGCATTGGAGTTCACTGAAGCCAATCAAGCTGCCCTTGGGCACCCTCCCCTTGCTATCCGGTTTTCAAGGGTGAGTTCTACCCATGGGTTGCTCCCCTAATAGATGTATCAAATTTGTATTTATGCTGTTTTATTTAAGCCTGCAAATCCCTTCATTTTTTTCTGGTGAATTTATCCAAATCCTGGAATCTCCCTTGCTCAACTTCATGCTCTCTACTTCCATCTATATCATAATAAGCCACCAGTTACAGGCTTCATTTAGCTGCTCTTGAGATGTGCTTATGCAGGTATTTCATTGGCTAATTGAATTAGCAAATACATTGAAGACACATCTATCTTTTTCATTTTTCAAGGATTGACTCTAAGCCCATTTTATTGTTCTTCTCTATATATGATAATTAGAAATTCAAATTACTCTTAGGCCTGACAAATCAAGGTTTGAAAGAGTTCCGTAGATACTTCCTGTTGGATACACAAAAAATATTAAGGGGAGTAAAATAAGGGGACTTTGGAAAATGCAAACTTGCAATTCTAGATTTTAATGCAAATGTTCAAATATTGCTGAGAAATGCTGCCCTTATGCATCAAATCTGAAAATCGAAATTGGATATGCATTAAGATTATGGCCCTTATTCATCAATTCTAGATTTTAATGCAAATGTTCCAATGGTGCTGAGAAATGATGCCCTTATGCATCAAATCTGGAAATCAAAATTGGATATGCGTTAAGAATGTGGCAGAGGCCAGGAAATGACGGGGAATATATATATATATATATATATATATATAATTTTTTTTTTTTTGCTACATTACATGCTGCCCCATAACAAATCTTCTCCATTTTGTTCAGTCAGTTAAAAAAGGGGTTTCCCTGTAATATAGTATATTGCTACTGTGATACCCCAATTTGATTGATTGTGTGATGTGTGATGTGTGTGGATGTATGATGAGTCCCACATCGGATATTTACTGGGTTGAACTGGGCTTTATTAACAACTGCAAGGAGATTCAATTGTGACGTGGCTAGTACTTTTCCTTGGACGTTACAGCTACAGCTGTTACTGCTAATTGGTTGTAGCAAATTTGTATTTCTGCTATTGAGACCAAATTTTTTCCATGGTAGGTGTGATGTGATAATTTTATGGGGGGTGGTAGGAGATAATGAGAAGATTGTGGGTGGTCCCACTTTGTATTGATGTAATAAATCTATGGAGTTAACTAAGCAATCAAGAATGTCTTAATCAAATAGGTTAGAAGGAAATATGGTGAATGTGAGTCTGAGAAATGCTCTTCCTGTCATTCAACTCAGGAAAGTCGCACTAGCAAAATCTCAAAACCCAGAAAGAAATGAATCCAGAGAACCCTCACCTTTATCAAATATATCTGCCTTTTCTTTTTCCTAGTTTGTAAAACTATATCAGCTTCAGGTGCTTTGGGGCGCTTTTCTTGTTCAAGTTCACATGATTTCTCATCTGATTTGACACCCTGAGCTTGATAAAAATATTTCCAGTTAAGTCATAAAAGTTGATGCGACTAAGGCACATTTTTTTACATATTTCCTGCACTGCTTCCAGCTTTATTTAGCTCAGCAAGGCGCTTTTGTTTGACTTCATTCTCAATCTGCCTCTGGTACTCCAAATGCTCTTTAAGCATTCTTTGCTCTTTCTCCACCTCAGATGTAAGTTTCCTTTCCTGTTGCTCCAATTCGTCAGTGGTTACAGGATCCACAATCTCAGGATTAGGACGATCATCTCCACCATGTGCAGCTGGAAAGGAACTGAAGCACAGAACAGGAGAAAATATAATGAACTTTATTTGAGCCTAGGGATTGAGAGAACATACTGCCAAAAACATATGCAATTCCAATTTACATATGTTTTAGTCAATGCCAATGTTAAAGTATGAACAAAGACTTACATTTGCTGCACATTTTCCTGCAGCTCCTCGCTACCTCCAGTTGCCTACAATAATAAGCAAATTGTATATTATTGGGAGTTTGGGACATTTATTTTCATAATAGATTTTCTATATTTTGTGGGAACTCAGAACTCTCAGCATATCATGTATCTTTCTTTCTTTCTATTTCGAAAAGCTACTTCTTTTATCAACCATGATATTAGCTGCATTCCTGTCTCTGGTTTCTTAATTTATTAGTCATATCCAGTAATTGCATTCCTTTTTTTTTTTTGGTAACAGAAAAAAAAAAGTTTATCCAGATCTGCTGTAATCAGTATAACGAAGCTGCCTGAATTTTGTTTAACAATTAACAGTTCAAACCCTACGCAGAGGCTGAGACAAAGGCAAAGTATGAAGGAAAGACCATTGAGGTTTACAATTCTCTGTATATTTTATATGCAATTAACTAGCTGTTGTGATAATCTCTTTCAGTAAGTGCCTGCATTCAATGTCTCTTGTATTTCAAATGTATTAGACTGCTCAATTTATTACTCTTTCAGATCCTTATTTACTACTATTCATGTAACCATGATCTGCATTTTCCTAACTTGGTTCCTCTAAAATATTCGTTTCTTTTACACTATCTTCCGGTATTGTTTCTCCTTTTAACTCTAGTTCCTCCATATCTTAAGTTTTTAGAATCCAATTCAAGTATATTTCTACAATTTCTGTCATCTTATGTTAATATTTAACATGTTTCCCACTTTTAGTTCCTGCCTCTTCTCCATTTTTTCTGGTGAATTTATATACATGTAGATTTGGACAACTGTTAACTACCATAAAGAGGAAACAGAAAAATAACCAGTATATAGCACCTTTAATTCCTTTGTCTTTCTGTGATCCTTTTTCTTCTTTTTAGTCTTGGATTTTTCCTGTCCTTGTCTTGCCCCACCTCCTCCTCTGTGAGTACCCTTCTTGTCACTAAGAACAAGTGCTGACAACAATGCTTCGCTTGCAGCATTAGACTTCTCTTCAGCATCTTTGTAAGCCATATCCTCTAGGCGTGCCTATAAAAAAAATAATATTACTCTGAAAACATTAAATCATAGAAAGGCAAGAAGGTAACTGTATAGAATTTTCAACAAAATGGCAAGGAGAATCCAACTCAAACCCGCATTAATGACTTCAGCAGGGGCACCATAATTGATCGGTAGTCATAAGCAGTTACTGAATCAATTTTCTTCCCTGTCTGTTGCATAGCAATAGAAGTTTTCCTGATTATAGCATCAAATTTGTATAGCTGCAACAACAAACATAAAGATTTAATCATCCTATAGAATATAACAGTTCATCAAGCAACACATTTAATATTACAACCAACAACTGGGAAAATTTCACATGTTCATAAATTTGGTTATAACATACCTTTTCATCCATCTCATTAATCTGATTCGTGATCTCCAATTTTATTTCGTTGTCCTCCACTTGTTCTTCTCTCAAAAGATCTAGTATCATATCGGACTCAAAAGTATCACAATTTTTCCTTTCAATCTCTCTGTGTCTTTTTAACAAGAGATACTCGTAACTCAATGGTTTGTATCCGGAAAACTTTTTTCTTCTCTTATCTTCTTCAACAAAGATAGTCTCTAAATTATTCCACAGCTTAATGTCTCTCAAAGACCCTATTTTTTTCTCACAAATGCTCTGCATCCGGTGAAATTCAGCCTCATAGATCTTGAAAAACTCCATTGCTTGACTTCTACTTGTTTCCCTAAAATGAGTCCATTGCTTTAATTGCTCCCCAATACTAATATTAGTACCACCCTTCATTAACCAATCCACAATAGCATCTTTACACTGATCATCATTTAATACGATTTCATCATCAGCACTAGAAGTAACAGCAGCTCCATCATTCGGCACCACCAGCTCTCCACGTAACATTCTCTTGTCAAAAACTACACAAGAGAAGTCCTCATTGAATACAATCTTCTCATGATTATCAACACAAGACTCACCTCTGGCCTCATCCTTCTCAAGACTCTCGCAGAGACACTGTAACCCGCAAATACTGTCGAGATCATCCAAGAACTTGGACACACGATTAAGCTCTGGGATGTCAAGAAAGCATACGGAGAGCAGTGTGCGATTCATCCAATGTTTCTTAAGCAGCTGTTCTGAGATTCGCTTCTTAAGCATTTCCATTGTCAAGTCCATGAACGCTGAAAGATGACTTGAAACAAAACATCTAATCTTCAAGAACAACAATAACTTTACTCGAATTTTATTAATGATCACGTGACGCCTCCTATCCTCGCAGTAAGGCCATTCTTTCTGGTTCATGAAAACTTTTGACTCATCTAGGCCATCATCTCCACGCTCGTTTCTTGACAAATCTTCCATCATTTTTACAGCGGCGGCCACATTCACAGGTCTCCATTTGCGGGATTCAACGGTGTCATGGACTGAATCAAATACAACTTCGGATTCGAATGATAACTCATCGGGAAAAGTCCCTAAATGCGTTCTCTTTATATGCTCCGCATTGGATTTGACGTCAAAAAACCGCTGGCTGCAACAACAACACAAAGAAAACTTCCAACTCTTTGCCTCCTTCACATACTCCACTGCCTCCATGATCACAGCCTCAGCCACGGGTGATTTAATATCCTTAACAAAATGCAGTTTAAGGTCTTTTATTTGAATCCTCAACAATTCTTTCTTTAGCTCCATACTCATGGTGTCTTTCCAATAAGCCTTGACCCGTGTAGTCACCGTGTCTACAACCTTGGACGCGTGTTTCTTGAGCTTTCTTTTGTCATCCTCTGGCATTTTGAAGTTCTTTCTCGCTGTATTAACTCTCTCTTCGATCTCTTTCTTTCTGTTTTGTAGTTCTTGAATATCATTCTTTATGCCTGCCATAGATTTAGCATACAAGATCTTCTTCTTTTGCGCTTTGAGGGTTCTGAGTTCCTTTATGAGTGATTCAAGGTGGTACTGTCTGGAAGCCAAGACATTCTCGGACGCATGGATCTCGTCTTGGAGGCCAGATTCGACTAAATTGTAGACTGCATTGGCTTGAGTAAGCGTCGGGTTTGGGTGGCGGGAAAGGATGGACTTGAAGAGATTCAAAGCTTTGGTTGGGTCACTGTGGAGTAATCTGACGGCGTGATTGATTTCTCTGGTGATGGTGGATAATTGATCATCATCATCTTTGGACGGTGGAGGTTGAGAGGGAGAGGGAGAGGAGGGTGCATCATCTCTTCTGCTCATTTTGGTGGGAAATGGAGGATAGAGAAAAAAAAAAGTGTTTTGAATTGATTATTGACTAGTGAAAAAAAAAACTACTTATATGAGTTTGCCTCTCGACAATAAATAAATAAATAAATAAATAAATAAATATATATATATATATATATATATATATATATATATAGATAGATATATACACAATCCAGATTCTTCTGTGAGCGAGAAAACCCTGTAGCCATTAAGTAGTGATCAGTGGCAGATTTGTTTCTGAAAAAAAATTCAAACCCTTTTGGTCCATTTCGAGCTACTTTAGTCCATTTCAGTCTATTTTGGTCCACTATTGTCTGCTGTCGTCTATTCAGTCTATTTTAGTCTATTATGGTCTATTTTGGTTAACTTTAGTCTATCTGGTCCACTTCAGTCCACTCAGCCTATTTTGGTCTATTTCGGTCTGCTTAGTCCACTTCGGTCCATTTCGAATTACTTCTGTCCATTCAATCTACTTCATTCCATTTTTTTTTTTTGAGAAACAAGACCTTGAAGCTTTATTAAAAACAAATCAGCCGTGGTCGGCAAAAATTACATGAGAAAGGTGGGGAGGAACATCCTCCGTTCACACCGAAAAACCTCTAACATGTCTAGCATGTTTAGCTAGGTTGTGTGCTACAGTATTACCATTTCGACCCACATGCGAGTACTTAATGCTACTGCCTGCAACTACCATGGACTTTGCCGAGCTTAGGATATGACCATATGGAGAAAGGGACTCATCATCAGATTGCATTGCTTTTATTACATTCACCGAGTCCTCCTCTAATATGAAGGAGGTGAAGCCAAGTCCCTGTGTAAAGGAGATAGCTCTAGCTGCTGCCATAGCTTCGACAATTTCCGGCGAGAAAGGCAGAAGTGCTTGCTCAGACAGAGACGCAAGCACTTGTCCTCTGCTATTTCGAATGATGACTCCCAAACCTGCTTTACCCAAATCTTTGAACTGGGCTCCGTCAAAGTTTACTTTGATTTCTCCTTCTACTGGTGGTGTCCATTGATTCCGTGTTTGGCCATAGCTTCTGGGTTGCAGAGCATCAGAGGAGTTAGCCCGTTGGAAGTCAGCCAGTGCTTGCGACGCTGTCGGAGCAACCAGTGGTAGCGGATACTCCTTGGAGGATGTTCGTACTTGGTTTCTACGATGCCAAAGTGACCACATAATTGATGCCAGTAGCTCCGTGTTCCCCTGTTTCTTGTGCGTATAGATGAGCACATCTTGGATGGAGGAGAAAACTTGTGTTTGCCGAAATGAAAACGACGGAATTGAACCCCACACTTGTGTAAGCTGTGAGCATCCCCATAAAGCATGGACAACTGACTCAGACTCACGCTTGCATAGTTCGCACACATCGTCATTCATGATATGCCGTCGTTTCAGATTTTGTTTAACCGGAAGAGCATTGTGGCAGGACCTCCATAAGAAGTTTTTGACTTTGCTTTGCACGTTGAGACTCCAAATCAATTTCCACACTTCTTTCTCGGGTTGGGCAGTGATCACAGGTTGAGGGGGAGTTTGGTCAGAGGTGAGGAAACGAGTGCCTGATTTTACCGTGTAATTCCCTGATGGAGTAAAGGGCCAAACAATAACATCCTCCACTGCATTAGAACACAGAGGAATGCTTGAAATCAGTTCTACCTCTTGGTTAGTGAAGAGTCCATGCAACATGCTAAGGTCCCACTTCTTCGTGGCTGGGTCAATGATATCAGAAACTTTCATATCTTCAAAACCCGGTACCACATTGGCTTCAATTCTTGGATGAGTTATGGACGGCAACCAAACATCGTTCCACACACTTATGGCTTCACCATTTCCCACTCTCCACCGTGCACCCTTCAAAATTAAATCTCTCCCTTTCAAAATACTATGCCATGCATATGAACCCGTGCTTGAGTAAGGGGCTTCTAAGATAGAACATTGTGGGAAAAACCTCGCCTTAAAAACCCTATAAAATAGAGAGTTTTTTTGGTGAAGTAATCGCCATGCTTGTTTGGCTAATAGGGCATCATTGAAATTTGCCAAATCTTTGAATCCCATGCCCCCATCCGATTTGGGCTTACATAAAGTGTCCCATTTTACCCAATGTACCTTCCTTCGGTCTCCTTTTTGGCCCCACCAAAATTTCCTTATAAGACTTTCGATTTCTCCACAAAGACCCAAGGGGAGTTTAAAGCAACTCATTGTGTAAGTTGGGATTGCTTGAACTACGGCCTTAATAAGGATTTCTCTACCAGCTTGAGACAAAAGTTTTTCCTTCCACCCTTGAATTTTTTTCCAAACTCTCTCCTTAATGTAGTTGAAGCTGGCCTTTTTGTTTTTCCCCACCAATGAAGGTAACCCTAGATACTTCTCATATTGCAGGATCACCGGAACATCCAAGGCCGATTTGATATGGTTTTTGACTTCTGCAGGAGTAGACTTGCTGAAAAAAATGGTGGTTTTTGTTTTATTGATTCGTTGACCCGAGCATCTGCCATAAGTCTCCAGAATATTCAAAACTTGTTGGCACTCTTGGATTGTGGCCTTGCAAAATAATAGACTATCATCTGCAAACAATAGATGGGTTAGTCTGGGGCTATTTCTACAAAGGGCGTAACCCTTAATATGGTCTTTATCTGCTGCCATGTTGATGAGACCATTTAAACCTTCAGTGCAAAGTAGGAAAAGAAAAGGTGATAGAGGGTCTCCTTGACGGATGCCTCGTGTGGGGTAAATCATCCCTTTTGGCTCTCCATTCACTAGAATAGAATAAGAGACTGTCTTGACACAAAACATCAAGAGAGTAATCCATCTTTCAGTGAAGCCCACATGTCGCATGATTGATTCCAGATACGACCATTCTACCCTGTCATATGCTTTGCTCATATCTAATTTGATGGCCATATAATCTTCCTTTCCCACATGTTTCTGCATACTATGGAGAGATTCAAAAGCAACTAGAATATTATCATAAATTAATCTGCTTTTGGTAAATGCACTTTGATGTTCTGAAATGATCTTTGGAAGGATTTTTTTTTATTCTATTGGCTAGGACCTTTGAAAATATTTTATACAAAACATTGCACAGGCTGATGGGTCTAAAATCCGAAGCATATTCAGGAGAATTCTTTTTTGGTATAAGGGTAATAAAAGTATGATTGAGATTTTCAGGAAGACAAGCTGAATTAAGGAAATGTAAAACAGACTGTGTAACATCATTACCAATTGTGTTCCAATAGTGTTGGTAGAACAACGGAGGCATTCCGTCCGGACCAGGGGCTTTGAGAAGGGCCATTTCTTTTATTGCTTTCTGCACCTCCCATGCTGTAAATTCCTGTTCAAGCTGGTTGTTTAAATCCGAGCTGATAATTTTTCCAATGGACATTGTGGCTGCATCACATGGGGCCTGGTTGGCCGAGGTGTAGAGTTCCTGGAAATAGTTTATTAAAATCTCAGCTACCTCTGTACTGTTAGACTTCCATTGTCCTCTTGGTGACCGAAGCTGCTGGATGGTATTTTTACGCCATCGTTGAGTGGCTCGGCTGTGAAAATATTTGGAGTTTCGGTCTCCCTGTTGTGCCCACAACACTTTAGACCTTTGAAACCATAACCTGTTTTCTTTGAAACCATTTGATTCACTATATTAAAAAAGTGTAGGAACTAGGAACTAATTGACATAAAAATTTGCATAGAACCCAAGTAGAACTGTTAAAAAAAGAACTGTTAAAATTGTATTTAAATTTAAAATTAAATGTGTTACATGGAAAACTATGTAACTAGACTATGTTTTTCCAAATATATATATATTTAATATATTTTCTACAAAATTATTGTTTAATCAATTAACATACTTAGGTCACTTGTTTGAAAAGACTATTTATTGCAAGATTGTAAGCTTGAGGAATTTTTCATGGTAAGGTTACTATGATATGTTTTATAGCACACAGGCTGGTAGATTAAGGTGTAACAGTAGTAATACAGAGCATATACTCCGTTTTTCTTGGACTCGTTAAGGTAATTGTTGAATATTTTGACTCACACAGATTGAAAAATCTTTGTTGTCTACTGGCTCAAATCATTTTTTTTTTTTTTTTTTAAATGGTGCTTTGGTGGTTCTTGATATTAAGAAAAGTTTACTCTCTTAACATCACAATGCCCATTTGATATTGAATTCTCTTCCAATATCCAAAATTTTCTCATACATACATTGTTACCTTCCAAAAGTTCTTCAAAAATCGGTTTGACAGAGATTTGAAAATTTTCAATCTGATGGGATGGTAAATTTTTAATTATTTTCAATATAATAAGTGGTTGAGTAATTATGGTATTAACTATAGTTTCTTGGTCAGAAACACCAAAAGAAAATAAAATGGATTAAAGTGATGTTGTCAATTTCATTTTAGTGCCGATTTTAGTTTGTCTATTTGAACATACAATTTCAATATTGGTAAATTCTAGAGTACTATTTCAGGATAATTGCTAATTGATATATATATATATATATATATATATATATATATATATGAATTAATACTAAAAAATCTAAGGTTAATTTCATATAGAAAATTTTATATCATTGTTTAAACATTAAATTTAATAAAAATAAATGAACATTTATTATTAATTTTTTAAATGAGGTTTACTTTATCTTTGATAAGACAGTGAATGGTTAAATAAAGTTGTAGTCCAATTTTCAATTTTGATTTTGGTGTTAAGAAAGACATGGAGATTGATGTGTGGTCATGTGAGAGATTAGGTCGTTATTGTTGATAATCTACCGTATCATATTTGATATTAGTTTACAAAAATAATGACTTTAGCTTTCTAGGAAAATTACTCATCATTGATGATTCGATGCATTTAATTAGAGTAATGCTACATCTACAAACAATTTTACAATATTTTTATAAACTGTTAATATGACCAATTTATTATTAGTTTTCATCTATGCCCACTATTAACATCACTTTTTCATTTATTAATAGCCACTTAGCATATCAGTAATTTGTGAAAAAAAATTTATCTCTAGCATTACTGATCTTATTATCATTTTCTCCAAGCAATTTAATATTTCAAGTGGGTTGAGTTTCTACTGGTCTAATATTTTTGAGGCCTTTTTGAAATTGATAAAAAAAAAAAAAAAAATGCATAGTAGGCTCCTCCTGATCTGATATTTTCTACTGATCTAATGTAAAGAAGTTTTTTTTTTTTTTTTAATTATTATTATTATTATTATTTTTAATTTAAATTGGGTAAACTATAAACGCTATAATTTAATGTGGCAGAATTTAAAGTAGGTTTTTTTTCCTATGTGGCAGTACCTTCTTAATGACAGAAAAAAACTTCTGCTTTTATATATGGTATTAAATTAGATTAGATTAGATGGATTAAAGATAAAATACTTTAATTTTTTATTTTCAAAAAAAGTGCAGGCTCCTCCTGTAGAATCGGGTAGATCTGTGCTAATCAGATTCAGGAGCTTTGGGGCCTTTCTGTTGATTCCTCATCCCATCTGACATGCTGAGCTCGATAAAAATTAATCCAGTTAACAGTTCCAAAGTAGTAGCCACTGAAAGGCACATCCTCTGCCTCATTCCTTGGGAAATTTGCACCGGTTAGCTCAACAAGGCGCTTTGTTTCTTGATAAAAATCTATCAAGTTGTGGCCACAGTAAAGAACCGTAACCTTTTTAGACTTCTTTTCAGCATTTATGTGATCCTCCAGGCGTGCCTATAAAACCCGAAAATATCAGATCACAGATGGGAAAGAAGGTAACTAATAAATAGAAACCTTGAACAAAACAGCGTGGAGAATCCTACACTAACCTGCATGTATGACTTTAGTAGGGGTACCATAATTGAGCTGTAGTCATAAACAGTTACCATAGTATAAAGAATTTGGGAACTCTCTCTCTCTAAATAGAATGAATGAGCTTTATTGATTGAATATGAGAATACAACTTAATCTGTACACTGTAGCTATCTATATATACAATCTGTAGAAGTAAAGGAAAGTAACTAATTCCGTAAAAAGAGGAAAAATGGTTACAACAGTCCCACTTGTGCAAGCTGTATTTCTGCTTGTGTCATCCTTCTATCCACGTGTCAACCTCCTATCCACGTGGCAAGGCTCCTTCATGCATGTGAATAAAGTGCTCATGATAAGGGACCGACTCAATTACTTCTAATAGTTCTGGACTGGTCCAATCTCTTTGTATTTCAGTTCCTTGAGTGCTGCCCTGTTCTCTGCCCTGTTCTCCATCTCTGGTCTTGTATCTGTTAATAGCTTGAGTGCATTCTTCCTTGCTTTTAACACTCCCCCTCAAGAGCAAAGCTCTTGCTTCTTGATTCAAGGATGGATACTCAGGATATTGAATGGTTTGTGCAAAAATATTGATAACTCCCAACCTTTTTTGCAACCTTAGAAAATTATCCACACCTAGAGCTTTAGTAAAGATATCTGCCAATTGATTCCTTGAATTAACATGGAAGGTCTTAATTGTACCATCTAAAACCCTATTCCTCACAATGTGACAGTCTGCTTCTATATGCTTGGACCTTTCGTGGAAGACTGGGTTTGCAGCAATATGTAACGCAGCTTGGTTGTCACAGTACATCAAGGCAGGTTTGTTATGTGTGACATGAAGGTCCTTCAATAGGTACATCAGCCAAAGAATTTCACATGTAGTTGAAGCCATTGACCTATACTCTGCCTCTGCTGAAGACCTTGACACCACAGCCTGTTTTTTTGACTTCCAAGAGATCAATGCATTGCCAAGAAACACACAATATCCAGTTAATGACTTTCTGGTATCAGGGCAGCCTGCCCAGTCAGCATCACAGTAAGTTTTAAGCTGCAAATCTGACTCCACAGGAAAGAAAACCCCTTGCCCTGGTGTGCCTTTAATGTATTGCAATATTCTTGTTGCTGCCTTCATGTGAGGGACTCTAGGCTGTGATAAAAACTGACTAAGTCTGTGAACAGAGTAGGTAATATCAGGCCTACTAAGTGTAAGATACATTAGCTTCCCTATTAGCCTTTTGAACTGACCTGGCTCCTTAAGTAACTCACTATCACCCTTGGACAATTTTAACTGTTGTTCCATAGGTGTTTTGGCAGGTTTACAACCAACCATGCCAGCCTCTTTAAGTACTTCAAGAACATATTTTCTTTGATTTAGGCTAATACCCTTATCACTCCTTGCAATTTCTAAGCCCAAGAAGTATTTGAGAGAACCTAGGTCCTTAATTCCAAACTTCTGGTCTAGGATAGCTTTAACTGAGGCAATACAACTTGGATCATTACCTGTTAGAACCATATCATCCACATATACCAATAATGCAGTGAACAAATCACCATTGGAATGAATAAACAAAGAATGATCTGCCTCGGATTGAATGAAACCAAGCTGTAGGATGGTGGTAGACAACTTTGCATTCCATTGCCTTGATGCTTGCTTCAATCCATAAAGAGATTTCACAAGTTTACAAACTAAAGGGGCAGAAGAATGTGGTGAAGAACACTCCCCCTTACTGTGAAAACCAGGGGGCAAACTCATATATACTTCTTCATCTAAGTCTCCATGCAAAAAGGCATTATTAATGTCTAGTTGATGAAGAGGCCAACCTTTGGCTGAAGCAAGTGCAAGAAGAACTCTGACAGATACAGTTTTTGCAACTGGAGAAAAAGTTTCTAGAAAATATAAACCTTCTCTTTGGGTATAACCTTTGGCCACAAGTCTGGCATTGTATCTCTCAACAATACCATCTGAGTTGAACTTCACCCTATACACCCATTTACAGCCAATGGGGGTCTTTCCAGCAGGTAGAGGAGTAAGAATCCAAGTCCCAGTCTTCTCCAAAGCCTGAATTTCCTTATCCATTGCCTCTCTCCAAACAGGAATTTGAACTGCTTGGAGGAAAGTAGCAGGTTCTGGATGATAGGCATTGACAGTCATGAGATAAGACTGATAGGAAGGATTCATGTGTGAATAATTGAGAAAATCAGCCATATCATATGGGCAACCTGAAGCAGGAACTTTTGCAGCTGAAGTGCAACCCGGATCAGCAACCATTGCAGCTGAATTGCAAGCATACTCTTGCAGGTAGGCAGGTGTTTTATGGACCCTGGTGGATTTTCTGGTGTGTGGAAGTGCAGTAACAGGTATAGGAACAGTAGGTGAAATAGAAGTAATTTCTAAAGAATTTGAAGTAGACAAAGCAGTGTCATGGGGAATGGATGTAGAGCTGTCAGAATCATTGACAGATGGAGACAATGTAATTGGAATATTTGAAGTATAAGGTGGAAGACCAATGACATCTGAAGTATGAGATGGAATATGGACCTCTGAAATACTAATAGGAGTGACAAAAGAATCTAAATTGCTGTATGTAGGAGAATGAGAACCAACATCAGTTGTAACAAAAGGATCACTGAAATCAGTATTGCCTTGAACATAAGGAAAATGATTTTCATGAAAAACAACATCTCTAGATGTAAACACAGTTTTGGTAGACAAATCCAAAACTCTATAGCCTTTAACCCCAAAAGGATAGCCCAAAAAAATGCATTTTTTAGCTCTTGGATCAAACTTGGTCCTATTATGAGAGAGAGTGGAAGCATAACAAAGACATCCAAAGGACCTTAAATGAGAATAAGTGGGGGAATGACCAAATAAAACTTCATAAGGAGTTTTATGGTTTAAAACAGAGGAAGGGAATCTGTTTATCAAGTAAACAGCAGTTAAGATGCAATAACCCCAAAGGTGTAAAGGTACATTGGATTGGAATTTAAGAGCTCTTGCAACATTTAAGATGTGTTGATGTTTTCTCTCCACAACAGCATTTTGTTGTGGAGTTTCAACACAACTTAATTGATGTAAGATGCCTCTTTTAGTAAAGAAATCTTTAAGGAAAAACTCGGTACCATTGTCGGATCTAATGCATTTCACTTTCCTTGCAAATTGTGTTTCAACCATTGTACAAAATTGGTCTAAATAAGATGCAGTTTGGGATTTATGCTTCAACAGATATACCCATGTACATCTTGAACAATCATCTACAATGGTTAGAAAAAATCTACAACCATGAGTGGTGGGAACAGAGAAAGGTCCCCATATATCACAATGAAGTAAATCAAAACATTCATTGGAAATAGTTGTACTGATATTGAAGGGTAATCTCTTCTGTTTAGCAAGTGGACAAATGTCACAATGAAAATTTGCATTAGAATTGATACAATGTACATTGTTCTTATTCAATAAAGCCAACTTGGCATCTGATATGTGTCCTAATCTAGCATGCCATATGTGTGGCAGAACCTTATTAGCAGAAACAGACAAAGAAACAGAATTTGAAGTTGGTGCTGATTCTCCCTTTAACAGCAAATAGAGACCATTGATCTCCTTACCCAGACCAATCGTGCTCCAATGAGCTAGGTCCTGAATAAAGCATAGATTGCCAAAAAATATGAGACAACAGAGAATGGATTTTGCCAATTGACTGACAGAAATCAGATTAAAATTGAAGGAAGGAACACAGAGCACATTAGAAAGAACAAGATTTTCTGAGACTTTATCTGTTCCTATGTGAGTCACTAAGGCAGATTCACCATTTGGAAGATTCACAAATGTGTTTAGAGTGGCAGTGATAGAGGTAAAAACAGTAATAGAATGAACCATGTGGTCTGTAGCTCCTGTGTCTATGACCCAATCAGAATTCCTAAAGGCATCTCTATTGACATTTTTAGCAGAAAATATAGAGTGTGACAGATTAGGACTAAAAAGAAAATTAGAGGAAGTACCTGACATGAGGTCAGAACAAGGATTGGATGAGGAATTAACTTGTGATTGTGAAGAAAACACATCAAAAGTGCCACCAGAATGTCCTTCCACACCAGCCATACGTGAAGAAGCTCGCACATTAGCTACATGGTGTGATCCATCACCTCCAGAAGCAGATCCTGAACCAGAATTGAGAAAAGCCAATAACTGCTCACATTGTGCCTTGGAAATAGGACACAAATTGCTTCCTGATGTGAAACTCTCAGTTCCATTGCTCAAATGTGAAGAGACCTGATTTGCACTGGCATTATTTTTCCCTTTTGGCTTGTATCCTGGCGGGTAGCCATGAAGTTTATAACACTTTTCAACAGTATGCCCAGACATGTTACAATGTGTGCAAAATGGCCTTTCTTTCTTCCCATTTCCTTTGTTCCAAGAAGAATAACCTCCTGAATTGTTCTTTGAATTAGCATACATTGCTACTACATCTCCCTGTGATGAGCTTGATCCTTCATGACCAAGATTTTTATGTGATTCTTCTTGTAGAACCAAAGAGTAAGCCTTGTTCATTGAAGGAAACGGATCATATGTGAGAATTTGACTACGAAGAGTCTCATAGTTCTCATTAAGCCCCATTAAAAACCTCATCACATATGCCTTGTTGTGTGAAGTGCTTAGCAGCTTCATAGCACCACACGAACACTGTGGAAGTGGCTCAAAATTGAGCAATTGATCCCAAAGTCTCTTGAATTTAGTGTAATATTCAGAAACTGACATCTGATTTTGGCAGAGGTGTGAAATTTGCTTCTGTAAATTGTAGATTTTAGGACCATTCCCTTGTGAAAACTGGTTCTGCAACTCAATCCACATCTCCCTTGCAGTCTCACAGTACATAATACTGCTTGATACATCCACATGCATCGAATTGATCATCCAAGATGATACCATAGTATTGCAGCTCTCCCAATCTTCATACAGAGGTGAATCCAAATCTGGTTTGATGATCTTGCCATTGACAAAACCAATCTTCTTCTTGGCTGTAAGAGCAAGAATCATCGCCCTTGACCATGATTGGTAATTCCTCATTCCAAGCAATGGTTGCGTAACCAAGATACTGCCTGGATTTTCACTCGAGCTAAGAAAATAGGGATTGGGAGGAATGGAATTAGGGTTAGGAAGAGTAGAATTAGGAGGATCATTGTTGGAATTCAAGGCAGACTGTGATGGTTGAGGATAAGAGGGATTGTTGGATTCAGAGGACGCCATTGTTGTGCTTCACTGAAGCTCTGATACCATATAAAGAATTTGGGAACTCTCTCTCTCTAAATAGAATGAATGAGCTTTATTGATTGAATATGAGAATACAACTTAATCTGTACATTGTAGCTATCTATATATACAATCTGTAGAAGTAAAGGAAAGTAACTAATTCCGTAAAAAGAGGAAAAATGGTTACAATAGTCCCACTTGTGCAAGCTGTATTTCTGCTTGTGTCATCCTTCTATCCACGTGTCAACCTCCTATCCACGTGGCAAGGCTCCTTCATGCATGTGAATAAAGTGCTCATGATAAGGGACCGACTCAATTACTTCTAATAGTTCTGGACTGATCCAATCTCTTTGTATTTCAGTTCCTTGAGTGCTGCCCTGTTCTCCGCCCTGTTCTCCGTCTCTGGTCTTGTATCTGTTAATAGCTTGAGTGCATTCTTCCTTGCTTTTAACACATAGCAATTTTCTTCATCGTCTGCTTCATGGCAATAATAGTCGTCCTGATTATACAATCAAATTTGTAAATCTGCAACAACAAACATACTGAGATTCAATCATCCTACGGAATATATAAGTTCATTACTAAACCCAAAACCCCAATAAAACATCTCACAAATACAAAGAGAAGAAATTTTTCTTCCCTGCAATTGCCGCACCACTCTCTATTTTTCTTGCTACACAACAGTCGGCATCTAACAGTAACTAAATTCAGAAACTAATTTCCTGCGCATGTCTTGCAAACATGCATGAATTTAATTGCTAGGCTCAAAATTTCGAGCCACCTAGTCTATACTATGTAGGCATGGTACAAGAATAATCAGATTGTGTTGACAATGTATGCAAAGGACACCATGCAGTTAAGGCCAAAATATATAATATCTCACACAACACATTGAATTTCACCAGGAAAACTGTTGAGATATATTGACCTTGATCTCCTTGTTCGTTTCTTGAAAAATCTTCCATTATTTTTACAGCCGCAGCCACGTCCACGGGTCCCCACTTCTCAGATGATTTACAAATTTTGTAGAAAGATTCCAACTCAGTACTATTGTTTCCCCGCAAAAAATTTTGTGAAGTGCATAAATGCTCATTGAGGATGTGCTGCATCATCAAATTTTCGCTGTAAAACATCGAATGGGAATTGCACCAGCAATGCCACACCTTCCAGATCTTAATCTCCTTTAAGCCCTCCAGGGCATGTGTTGCTGATCTGTCATTCTCAAAATGGCGTTTAAGGTCTGCCATTTGAATCTTCAAAAACTGCTTCTTTAGATCCATAGTCATTGTATGCCAGTAATTCTTGAATCGCGCTGTGTTGTATGATGAGTGAGGTTTAAGAATTTCGATTTTTTTCCTTGTTATAGCTCTTTCTTGGATTTCTTTCTTTCTTTCTTATAGTTCTTGAATCTCATGCTTTACAATTGCCAAATACATGGCATCTTCTCTCTTCATAATTTTGCCTTTCAGAACCCAAAGTTCTTTCTTGGAGTCATCATTAATACCCGTTGGGATCAATAGAGCAGAATTGCAAGTTTCCAATGCCTCACTGTAACGGGCTAATCTATAGAGGACTTTTGCATGGGTGATGGAGAAGGGGACTGACCCAAGACAATTCGTGGGACTCTATTAAGTGTTCATGCATCAAGGCCACCCTATCCCGCAACCCAAGCTTCACTCTTGCTCACAATGCCCTGTTCTCCATTTATATGATTGTAGCTTCGCTCTTGCTCACAATGCCCTGTGCTCATTGTTGAGGACTCAATGCATGAACACTTAATAGAGTCCCTGAAATCCTCCAACACTGCCATGACGAATTGTCCTGGGTTGCTCCCCTTCTTCATCACCCATGAAAAAGTCCTCTATAGATTAGCTCGTTACAGTGAGGCGTTGGAAACATGCAATTCTACTCTATCGATCCCAATGGGTATTAATGATGACTCCAAGAAAGAACTTCGGGTTCTGAAAGGCAAAATTATGAAGAGTCAAGATGCCATGTATTTGGCAACTGTAAAGCATGAGATTCAAGAATGGCAAGAAAGAAAGGAAGAGATCCAAGAAAGAGCTATAACAAGAAGGAAAAAAATCGAAATTCTTAAACCTCACTCATCATACAACACGGCATGATTCAAGAATTACTGGTACACAATGACTATGGATCTAAAGAAGCAGTTTTTGAAGATTCAGGGGCCGTTTGGTAACGCTGTTTGTATTATTTGAAAATATGTGTAGGTGAAAAAAGTGTGTAAAAATACGTATAATATTATTTAAAAATTGAAAATATGTGTTTAAACACATGTACCAAATGGGCCCTTAAATTCTTGAGTTTCTTGATTGTTGGACAGTGGAGGTTGAGAGGGGAAGTTGGTGTATTGGTTTTCATTTTGGAGGGAAAGTGTGGTTTGAATCTAATTGCTTCTGTGAAGGAAGCTGAAAGGGGTGAATTGTAAATATATATATGAAGAGAAAGAAAGGCCCGGAAGCCCAAAAAGGGAAAAAGGGTATTGACCTATATTTTTATTAGGTGAAAGTACACATATTGTACCTGGGCTAATATCTGTACTAGGTGAGAATACACATTCTATTTGGGCTAAATAACCCATAAAAGTTTTGGGTTTTATGGTTGGACCGGTAGTAGACTCATGCCGAAAAAATTGACGATTTGTGCTTTTTATTAAATGAAAAATAAAAATAGTAGATGAGAATTATAAATGTTAATCTCAAATTCTTTGTAAAATGATGTGATTATTTTCTAATAAAGTATATATACCAAAACAAAAATTTTATATTAAATGAAAAATAAGCATATGAATGCAAACATAAAAGCTACTAATCAAAAACCAACTCATAATTAATTATATTAAATGCCCAATAAATGAAACCACACCAATTTTTTATGTTCAAGCATTCAAGCTAAGTTAAAGAGAAATAATATGTCTACAACATTTTTATAATAAATCTTAAGTGACAGGTTATTACTTGTTGTTATTGTTGGGGTAAAAAAGTAATCTTAGTGTTAGATTCAAATTTGAACCAATAACAACTAATCACTTATAATTTGTTGTGAAAATGTTGTAAAAATGTTGTGGATGTAGCGCCTCTCTTAGTTAAAACACATACAACATTAACATAAAACCTATTTTTATGTTCCAAAGTCCTTAACACTAAAGAGTAAAGACATTCTAGGGACATGTGTATATCAGCAGTAGCATTTGTGTATGATTTCACCTATATATGTAATGAAGGCGAGTTATGCTTCTGTAGCAATGAGCTCTGGGAGATTAAAAGTAAGAGAAAATGAGAGAAGCAAGAGTTTTATGCATAAATATTAAACAGGGAATGAATCCAATTGATAAAATTCAAATTAATTTACCAAGAATTCTTATCATGCATATATCAGACAGTAGCCTAACTTTCCTGTTCATTTAAAGCAAACCAATCATCCAAGGGGACAAACTACCATGTGTTAAGAGCATCTGCCAGTGGTCCAAGCATGAAGGCCATTTCCTTCCAATTAATTAACGTTTAAATCTGGAATAACTTCAAACAAAAAACAAACTCAAGATCTAAAACATAGAGAATCTCATAGTATGGACAATCTTGTTTGGTTCTCCAAGAGATCAAGACTAGTCTTCCTTACTAAGATCAATTCCAATCTAATAAGCAATATGTGGCATTTCTATATAAAAAAACAATACAAAGTGGAATGAAAGATTAAGATCTCTAGCAAATTCAAAATCAGCTATTTTTAGCAAATGAAAATTAACGTGTTTCTTTATTCTTCTCCTATTCTATGACCAATCCCTGCCTCCCACCTTAAAACTACATTTGATGTGACATGGAAGGCAAGAAATGGTTTTTTTGGGGGAAAATTTTTAATGGCAACCGTTAGCAATGCAAAAGACAAAGAAAAACATAGAAGCTCATGTTTTTGAGGCCTTACAGGTTCTCTAGCTTTGTTAGAGCACCAAAGCTACTTGGGATTAGGCCTTCATCAAGTGATTTAGCTTGAAGTCAACTATAAAAGATAAAGTGCAGTTAACATAATATATTTTAAATACCTTAATGTAAAGAAAACTCAAATTAATATTGAAATGATAGTAATGCTAGGGAAATTGATGCACATAAGTCCTTCAGTTTTGTAAGAGTCCCAAATAATTCTAGAAGCATTCTAGTAAAGCCATTATTAGATGCCCATCTGAACAAGAAAAGATCAATCCATAAATGAATTTACAACTAACATAAGAGATCTGATGGTTCAATTCCTGCTTACACAAAAAACCGATTAGTATCTTGATCTAATAATAAAAAGCTATATTCAATAATACAATAGTGATAATATGAACTGTTAATAATTTTCTTCGAATTTTGTTGTGGGAAAGTAATAATATTAAATAGTATTCATTTTAGACTGAAATCATCTTTTATAAAAACTATTTTAGTTCACATATGAGTTTGGATATAAAACATCCACCTTTATGGCAAAAATACAATCTTATTTATATTATATTATATAGAAATCGTGTCTTTTAGTTCTATATATCAAATTGGATATCTCTAAAGAAAAACTTAAATTCATAGAATTCATGTTATACACAAATCATGTCTTGGAATTCATTTATATAAAAATGCTTGTAACGCCCCAGCCCATTTTAAAAAAAGAAAAAGAAAAAAAAAAAGGATCAGATTTTATGGAGTCACACATGCCCCACCTACCTGTTTGTTCCCCACCACATATCCTTACAAAATATCTCACTCTCTTCTCTTTGGCCAGCCATACCTCACTTTGCTCTCTTTTCTTCTCTTTTCTCACAAACACACTAACAATGCTCTCTCACTTCCTCACACTTCCCCACCGGTACCTCACTACCTACCACCATCTCCACTATCATTTTTTCAGCAAGATCATCGGAAAAATCCTTAGGAACCTCTAAGCATCTTCATCCATTTTATTTGAGGTAAAAATTTCTAATCTTTTTGATGGGTTTTGTATGCTTTTGCTAGAGGTTCTCTTTATCTAAACTTTGGAAATGATATTCATGTGATTTATGAGCCTCTTGGTGATATTCTTGTGATTATGTATATGGGTTTTTATTTGGTGGACTTAATTTGATGAGTGGGTTTATGGTTTTTACAATGGTGGCTATCTAAGGTTTGTTATGGTGGAAATTTAGGAGTTTTGAGTTATATCATGTGATAGTTGGTAAATCAAAATTTTCCATTGCTATTGAGTTTATTTGAAGCTAGTTAAAGACTTGTATTGTTTGTTTTGGAGGATATTGTGATTTTGGTTTCATGGGTCTCTTAATGATGTTGTGTAATCCTTGTTGGGAGCTACTTATTAAGTGTTGAGGTTTTAATGTTATGGAGAGAAGTGGGGTACATTACTTGTGAGGTTAAATACTTAGAATTGCCTAATTAATTGCTTATTTAGCAATCTCTAATTCGTAGCTAGATGCAATGTCAAGCTTTATGCTTATTGAGAGAAAATGGGCAAATGCCCTTTTCTCCCAAACTAAGCAGCATTTTGCCCCATTTTCCAAACTAATTAGGAAAATACCCTTCTTTTGTAACTCGATTTGAGATAAATCGAGTATAAAAAAAAAAATAAATAAAAATTCTAGAGCCCTATAGTGGTGTTTTTAAGGACCTATAGTGACATTTTAAGGACTTATAGTGACATTTTATAACTCGACTTCCATGAAATCGAGTTATAGGCAAATTTTTTTTACCTATAACTCGATTTCATAGAAGTCGAGTTACAAAACGCCACTATAGGTCCTGAAAACGTCATTATAGGCTCCTTAAAAACGCTGCTATAGGGCCTAATTCAATTTATCACAAATCGAGTTTCAAAAGAGAGGTATTTCCTTAATTAGTTTGGGAAAGGAGGCAAAGAGCTGCTATTTTTGCCCAAAAAGGGCATTTGGCAATTTTTTTCCTGAATATTGGAGATGTTATAGTTTTACCTTTTTTTTTTTTTTTTTTTTTTTTTTTTGTTGTTGAAATTATCGTTGTATTAAAGATTTAAAATATCTCATGTTTGAATGTTAATAATCTCTTTATGTCAAGAGTTGCATTTAAACCTAAGGGATTTGGCATACGCTAATGCGTGAAATATTTTATAATTCCTTGACATTTTGATAATAAATCTTTTTACTTTTGTAAGCTCTGGGACCTATCTTGTAGTTTGTTTACATGGAGAGAAAGATGTTTACAGGTCTTTTACAAAATTTCAAATAACATGTGAGCAAATTTTGGGAGAGATAATAATAATAATAATAATTAATTATTATTATTATTATTATCCATAACAACAATAATAAGATTAAGAAAAAAAAAAAAGTTTTTGTTATATCAATAACATTAACAATAACAATATCAATAATTTGAAGAAAAAAAGGGCGACAACAACAATTATAATAAGCATATTATTTATTTATTTTTTATAATTAATTCTTGAAAACCTCCTTCAAACTGAATTTGGTGAGAATAAACATAATAATTGATGTCTATAAATATAATAAACAAAAACTTGTAGAGCTCGTTGGATTTTGAAAAAGTAAAAACCCTTACTTCAAAACAAATGATAAGCATATTTGTTATATGAATATTTTGAATATTTTCAAGAAAAGCCTTAGTGTAATTGCAACATTATTGTATAGAAGCTTTTAACTTTTAACTTTTAGTTTTTATATACAATTTTTTAAAATCTTTTTTTTTTTCCGTTTTTTATCACTTTTTCAAATTTTTTTTAGATACAAGTATATTTTAGTACACTTTCAATAAAATTTTTTTAACAAAAAGCTAAATAAACCGTTCTCAAACGAACACTTAATTATCACTTCTATCAGCTTTTGGTGCAATGAATATTATTGGCACTATTTTTTGTTGTTTATGCATATATAAATATTATTTGATACGACCAATAATCTACTCAACTATCCCCGTCCTCATTTCAACAATCATTTATGCAATAGTTTTCAAACTTTTCATGCCTCATGCCGCTATACCAATAATAGACAATCAAGAGTCCATCCAAATTTTTTTTAACGCTAGCTAAATGTTGTGCTTATGTTTTAGCCTCAAACCTGTCCTCTTGGTATTGTGCTACATGCTTAAAGAATAATTGTGGGTTATGCATAACATAGCCGAATTAGGCACTTCCCCCTCCCTCCTCCTCCTCCCCCCCCCCCCCCCCCTTCTTTAAATAAAGAGTTAGTTTTTACACGTTTGTCATTAATTTTTTGAGAAATTACACTTAACCACCCTAAACTATACTCCAAATAACACTTTGTACTCTAAACTTTCAGAATACACAATTAGCACTTTAAACTATAACTCATGTTACACTTTGCACCCCGCTGTCAATTCTGTCATTTTCTTGGATGACATCACTTGAAAATGCCCAAGTGCTCCTCTTCTCAATCTCTTAAAATAAAGGAGAAATTACACTTTATTACCCTAAACTATACTCTCAATTACACTTTGAACCATAAACATTGATTTTCCATCCAAGATAATAGCATAATTAATAGTGGGTGCAAAGTGTAACACTAGTCATAGTTTAGGGTGCTAATCGTTCATTTTGAAAATTTAGGGTGCAAAGTGTAATTTTTTGGTATAGTTTGAGGTGATAAAATGTAATTACCCCTAATTTGTTTATGTTAACATTCCAAGGAAAAAGATATTAACACTCCATTTTAAAATTAATGACATTTATTTGTTCATTTGTGTCGACATTCATTTGTGTGTGTATAAACATTTTGTTAGGAACCCCAAATTATGCTATAAACATATGGATATTATTCTTGTAATCTTCTAACAATTGTTTTAATTCCATCATTTCACTCAGTTAGTTAGGAATTAAGCATCTAACACATGATAAATTTTAGAGCACATGATAAAATAAATATCCAATCATCTTGAGCCATGTGGACCAATTAGATTAAAGCTAGTTCTTTATAAATATATGATTGCATCTCACAATCAATACATATATATATATATATACACACACACACACACACATATATATAAACAGAGACATCATGTGAGAGTGCATGAAGTCCTGCCTTGTGGCGCTCTAATTTTGCATTTAGTCATTTTTACCTCTTTTTATTAAGTGTTTTTTTACTATTACCCAATAAATCATAGTAATGTATTTTTATTGTTATATACAATATGGGTTGTTCTTGACAATTAGACCAAATGTTATTCTCTACAAAATGGACTTCCTTTTAAAAATAGACCAAACCTTGAAAAGCCTAAGCTTGGTTATTACTTTACATATTATGAATAAAGTCTAACCCTTGTAAATCAAAGCTAAAACTCTTACCCACTTACAAACTCTCTTCCTCCTTCCCCACGTATAGATGATTCTTCCAGAAAATTTCATTCTCATGAAATCATCTCTTCCTTTTTTTCTCAATTTCAATTCAATATGCTTTTGTCTATTAATAATGTTCTATGCAATTTATGCAGGCAAATTCTCTTTGTTTTTGACAAGTGCAACAAATATATATATATATATATATATATATATATATATATATAAATCTTGAGATTCCTAAGGTTGTTGAAATAATTGACAATTGCATCTTTCTGAAATTTATAATAACAAAAAAAAAAAAAAATCTAATAAATAGCATATACTATCTCACAAAATGTCATTTACATAACATTTTCTTTCCAAAAAAAAAAAAATCAATGACAGCAATGGGATCAAAAACATGATTTCATAGGGACAATAAGCAACATTGATACAAGATTCAAATTGAAGTTTTTGATGCAACCGATAAAAAAAATTTTGTGATATTTGATCAAGATGCTGAGAAAGTTCTAAATAAATATGCAAGAGATCTTGATGAAAAACAAACTGAGGTACAACTTATTTAAATTATTAAATTATTGTAAAACTATTGATCATAATATGTATTAAATTCCTCATATGCATATTGATATTAGAGAAGGAGTCTCACATGATTTGAAGAAAATTTTAGGAAAAAAAATGCATTTTCCTACTTCATTTGAATGAATTCAATTTAAAGGATGGTTTTGAAAATTACACAGTTATTAAGATTTTTTATGCACCTTCAAATGACAAAAAGTTATGGAAGAAAAAAAATATACACAACCCAATATGCTATATTAATTCTTTGGCTACACTATTCCAAAATTAACAAAAAAATATAAAAACATTTAGAAAAAAAACTGCCACATCACTGAAATTTAATATGAATGCAATTACTTACAAAAAATCTTGGCATCAACAAATCCGCAGATCCAAACTTTATAAGATCCAGTCAAGAGTCTTCTAGTACCAATTCATTAGTGATTAACACAAATAATTCAACAAAATGAAAAAGATTTAGTAATGAAGGTCTTTGACTCTTTATTACATCAATCAAGAGTATGGAATAAATTAATATGGTTTTATCAACTTTTATTAAACAAAATTACTCTAAATTTGTTGTTGTTGTTATTTTTTTTTTTTAATTATTATTATTATTATTTTTTTGCTCGTTACTTAAACTCATTACTAACAAAGTTTTATAATAAATATGCTATAATATATTTATAATATTCTCCAAAAAAAAAAAAAAATTACATAAAACATTATAACATTATCCGTGCATCGCAAGGGCAACTTACTAGTTAGTTATTAAATGAATAAATTAAGTATATTATTATGGTGATTAATGCATAAGGCAACCATTAAGGGAGAATGGAGATGGAATAGGAATCAATTGTGTCAATAGATGGTTATGCATAAATCTATCTCTCTCTTAAAAGAGAGGAATAGAAGAGTAAAGCAATCACTTTTTTTTTTTTGGATACAAGATAGAAATTCTATTCTAGTATAGTCTAAATGTATATGTGTATGAAGACAAGCACATTTAAATGAAATGTATGTTCTAAGGTTTTTTTTATTAGAAAAGATAAAAGGATGCATTTACTACAAAATAAAAAATAAGGACGTATATTCTATATTTAAATATATAAAAAACAATGAATAATATTTGAGTTTATACATAGTGTAATTTTACAAAAATTATACACTTTTTAAACCATTAATTTCTTTTAGAGAAAAACTTAGGGTCTTTTTGGATTGAGGAGGAGTGGAGAGGAGTAGAGTAGAATTGGCTAAAAATATGCTAATTTTTGGCTAAATCTACTTTGCTCTCCCTCCCTCCCCCTCAATCTAAACAGACCATTAAATATAGTATTTAGGTGTTGTTTCTTAGGTTCTCATTTTAAAATTGAGTCATGTTGCAGTACTTAACTAAAAATACATTTTCGTCCCATGAGAAAAATTTACATGGCTAAATCTTAAGATAGAAACTTAAGTAACAACATATAAGTACTGTATCTAAGTTTTGCCCTTTCTTTTATATCTAATTGAGAAAACATACTCTTCTAAAAAAAAAAATTCAGAAAACACGTAAATGGCAATCTCACATTTGCAAAGACCTCTAAGACCTAACCTCCTCCTTCACTTGACCCACACTATCCCTACCCTAATCATTTCATGTATTTGTGATAACTAAAACCCAAAAAGGGAGAAAAAAAAGTATTCATTATTTTCGATGGAAGTAGTAGAATCTCCTCCCCTAACCCAACAATGAAAAAAAAAAAAGGGAAAGTCCTAAATGTTCCATACAAATGCCTACAACATTGTTACCCAAACAACTCTTCTCAATGTTCAATTGCAAATATATATATATATATATATAAATATATATATATATATATATATATATATATATATATATATTATTGCAAAGGTTCACACGCAGGGACAGACTCAAGTGGGAGCCCAAGGGCGCCTAGGGCTCCCCTAGGTCCAAATTTATTTTTTTAGTTATAATATATATATATATATATATATATATATATATATATATCATTTTTGTAGTTGGCCCCCTTCCAAAATCTTAAGCCCCCTTTCTTCTCAATAAACCTAACTAGCATCACCCAAATAGCAACTATCTTATCCAAAAATTTAACAAAAACAATAAAAATATTCACAATGGTGATTGTATTTTAGCAAAAAAAAAAAAAAAAAAAAAAAAAAAAAAAAAAAAAAACTATTTTACAACCAAAGAACCAAAAAATCATGTGTTATTAGAGAAGTTAAAACTAAAATTTTGCAACTATGGTAAACTGGTATAAATATCAATTGACTATAGCAAGTTATTAAAAATAAATCTAGCCCCAGGTCGCGCTAGTGAGGTGAGCTCTTTCTCTCCCTCTGAGCTCTTTCTCTCCCTCTGATCTGAGTCTCTAGGATTAGGATTGATGTGTTTGGGATTTCTTAAATTTGTTTTTGGGTATTTCGACTTGTACATGAGACTTAAAAATTTTTAAGTTAGAAATTGAGTCTTAGAGACTTGATTTCCAGGTAGACATCATGTGGAAAAAATGCCACATCAGACGTGATCAACCCATGAAAATCAAGTCTTTGAGACTCGATTTATAGGCCCTTCTTTTAAACTCGAGATGCTAGTAAAAAATATAGTTTGAAAACTGTTACTACTAATTATATTGTTTAAAAATTAATGTTAATTTCTCATTTTGGCCCACTTAAAAGGCTGCTTTATTTTGGTTTTTGTGCTCTCTAACCAAACACGTGAGGCACAGCCACTAAGTCACATCTTTCTTTTCTTTTTCTTTTTTTTAATGGGAAGCTTTATCTATTTTAATACCTCTGTCAATAATTTAATTGTCAAAAACTTTTGTGTATTTATTACTATCAATTTATTTTATTATCATTATTATTATTATTATAATATGAGTTTTCTATTATTATTATATAAAAAAGCATGCTTAGCAATATATAAAATATAAATATAAATATAAATATTTTTAATAATTTTTTAATCGCCACACCCGCACCCTATTTTTTCAAAAATTGCCGAGTCCTGCACCTGCACCCGAGTTTGGAAACGCACCCGTGCTTCATAGGTTTCAAGTCTTCCTCGGCTCAATATATATTTTATTATTGGGATAGATTAGGTATCCATATCAACCTGTGAATGTGCATTGTGAAATTTACTTGGAAGCATGTAAAATTCTGAAAAGACTTCAACTACATGGCTAATAACATGGCAGTTGAGTGGCTTCAAAGTTAAGTTCAAAGTTTCCCACGCTGTTCAAATTTTGCGCATCTCAACATGTGAGATTACAAGTATCAAAATCTCTTTGCCAAAAGCTTAAGAAGTTCACATTAGAGGAGTGTGAAAATCTTGAGGTGGTATAAGTTGTAACCCCTAATATAGTTCCACTTCATTGCAGAATGAATAAATCGCCCTTCTATTCTGTCAATACCCCAAGGTTAAAAACGTTAGTCTTCAATTTGACCTTGGAAGTGGTTTCACTCTTTGGTTTGATAAATTGATGGAACTTGTTGAAAAGTTTAAAAATTTTGAGGGTTTGAACTTGGGCAATTACTCCATGTTACCAATTCTCTCTTCTAGTTTAAATTTTATAAATTGCTATAAATATACCTATATCCTTAATTTTGTGGCGTTTTCCCCCCTTCTTATGCAATGGCATTCTCCTAGATGGATTCAACGAAAACAAACTTTCCTTGCTAAATAATCTCAAAAAGTTGAGGCAAAAATAACTATATATATCATCAATGAGTTTAGCCAATTTGGTTGAAAAATTTCTGCATGATTTTCCTGCAGTAAAAAACCTGACAATACCGTCACGGTCCAGAAAATTATTAGACATGTGTTATTGATCCTCTCTCTCTCTCTTTCTCATATTTCTTTTTTACAATTATTTGTACCAATTTAGATGGGTTTCTGGCAATTTTCTTTTGGAAAGGTTGAGAATTTATATTGGGAAGAAGATTCTGACAATTCTAAGTGGATTGCTTTGTTAAGAAATATGGACTACTAGACAACTACTTTCAAAATTAAAGGATTGATGTTGAAGAAAGGCTTGGATGACATTTTGATCACAAACAATTTATGCATCAGAATATGCATCTTCATTTTGCATTAATTTGTTATGCTTTCTATTTGGTTATTATCAATTCCAGTTACTAAGAACAGTATCTATGTCATGAAATTTTCTTCATGGATTTGTCTTCCAGTTTCCCTTATTTTTCCTCTCGTATGTTGACAATATATAACAATGGTCAACGGTACAGCAACCACTGATCAAACACAAATTTGTGTCACAGTTGCCATAAATCATTCACATATGCACATTTCATTTGCAAACATAAACAAAACTATTAAGCGATTGAATTATTATGTTAATCTGCAAAGGTGGTATGTTTCATGGGGTCAAATGTTCCTGAAAAAGTACATTGAGACACAAATTTACTGGACACTTGGACGTGGTAGTACTCTTCTTAATGTTTCATCATTAAGAAAGAAGAAGGAAATAGCATATTAAAGCAAGCTCATAGTACCTCTGAGAGAGAAATGCCAGTATGTGTCCCATTCTGTTAAAGATTTCCAACCTCCATTATTGGACTCTCTTTCCTATCTGCTGCCAGTCGCATGGGTGTTAGAGAACTGAACACGGTGCAAACTAAGATTGAAAGGGGAAAATTCCAACTAAGATTAATCACATGCATCAAGAGTTTTTCAACAAATATCAATGGTGTTTCATCCAAGACAATTTATTACTTCTAATTGGGTCTAGTCAGATTCAAGTTCTCTTGGGTGCTATTCTCTCATCCAATTTGACACCCTGAGCTTGATAAAAATATTTCCAGTGAAAGTCATCAAAGTTGATGCGTCTAAGGGACATTTTTTCCATATTTCCTGCACTGCTTCCAGCTTTATTTAGCTCAGCAAGGCGCTTTTGTTTGGCCTCATTCTCAATCTGCTTCTGATACTCCAAATGCTCTTCAAGCATTCTTTGCTCTTTCTCCTCCTCAGGTGTAAGTGTCCGTTCCTCTTGCTCCAATTCATCAGTGGTTACAGGACCAACAATCTCAGGATTAGGAGGATCATCTCCATCATGTGCAGCATGAAAGGAACTGAAGTAAAACACAATGAACTTTATTTCAGCCTAGAGATTGGGAGCACATTTTTTTTTGATGAACAAGAAATTTTATTCACAAGACAAACAGAACTACAAAGAGGAAACAAGAGCCTCTTCCTTAATGATAAGCTCAAAACAGGAAGGGCCACTTAGCTAGAGAATGAGCTGCTTTATTTGCCCCCCTAGGGATCCAGGTGACATGACAGCCAGGAATAAGTAACATCAAGTTGAGAATTTCATTGCATATACCTCTAATTCCTCAGGGAACCTGCTTACCAGAAGGAGCTAGAGCATCTACACAGTCTTTGGAGTCACTCTCCACAATCATAGCAGCTACATCAATACTTTTAGCTAAACTTAAAGCCCATTTAATGGCTTCTGCTTCTGCCTGAAGAGGGAGGTTGGAATATACTCTCTTAGCACAAGCAAAAACCACTTCACCTCTCCAATCTCTAGCAACCGCTGCAATGGAGGATATATCATCTTTGAAAGCAGCATATCTTGATTGAATCTCTAGGTGGTTTCTTCCACCATTGAACTGGTTTCGGCAATTGGAAGCCCAAATGGGTTGCTATGGACATTTTGTGTTCAGCTATGGACTAATCAACTTTCTGGCATAGCTTGATTGGATTAGTTTCCTTGCCTTCAAAGATAGCTAGGTTTCTAGCCCTCCATAAGGCCACATATTCACACAATTTACATGTGTTTTAGTCAATGAAAATGTTAAACTAATAACAAACAAAAAGACTTACATTTGCTCCAAATTTTCCTGCTTCTCCTCACTACATGCAGTTGCCTACAATAAGAAAATTGATATTTTTGGGATGTTAGTTTGTATAATCGATTCTCTTTGTTTTGTGGGAACCGGGAAATCCCTGCAGATCTTATATCTTTTTTTTCTTTATTTCTATTTCAAACAAGTATGCGTTTTATCAAATTTAATTAAACCCAATCTCGGGAGCTTTCCTATTTCTTAATTTATTAGTCATCCAATTATTCCATTCCTTATTAAAAAAAAAAAATATTAAATATTGTTAAATGTCTGTCCAATTATGCAGTTATCTAGCTGCTGTGATAATCTGTTTCAATGTGTGTTTGTTCAATGTGTAATGTATGTCATATGTATTAGATTACTCAATTTATGACTCTTTCACAGTTCATATCCTAAATTACTGCTATTCTAATAAACTTGATCCACATTTTCCTAACTTGGCTACTCTACATCTGAAATACCCATTTCTTTTAGTATCTTCCAGTTTTGTTTCAACTTTTAACTCTAGCTCCTCCATATCTTTAGTCTTATGCATCCAATTAAAGTATATTAGTCCAATTTCTGCCTATTATGTTAATATTTGACATGTTTAGATGCTTTTTAGTTCCTGCCCTTTCTCCATTTATTCATATTAATTTATACTTGGCTAGCTTTAGACAACTGCAATTACCATAACAACGAAACAGAACAATAACTACCTTTAATTCTTCTGACATCCTGTGATCTTTTTTCTTCTTTTTGTCCTTGGATTTTTCCTGTACTTGTCTTGTATTACCTCCTCCTTTGTCAGAGTTTTTCTTGTCATTAAGATCAAGTTCTGATAACAATGCTACTTCTGCAGCCTTGGACTTCTTTTCTGCATCCTTGTTAGCCAGATCTTCCATTTGTGCCTATTGAAGGAGAATATTACACCAAAAACATCAAATCATATCTGGTAAGAAGGTGAATAAATGAAAACCTTCAGCAAAACAGCACAGAGAATCCAACACAAACCCGCACGAATGACTTCAGCAGGGGCACCATAATTGATCGGTAGTCATAAGCAGTTATGATATCAATTTTCTTCCCCGTCTGCTGCATAGCAGTAGTTGCTGTCCTGATTATAGCATCAAATTTGTAAAGCTGCAATAACAAACATTATGAAATTCAATCATCCTTTGGAAAATAACAATTCATCAAGAAACATATTTAATATCAAACACAAACACTACACAGAGAGACTTTGAATTTCAGATTAAACAACTTGGAAAATTTGCCCTGTTCTTAAATTTGGCTATAACATACCTTTTCAACTATTTCATCAATCTGCTTTTTGATCCCCAGTTTTATTTCATTGTCCACAGGTTTTCTCAAAATATTCCATATGATATCCAACTCGAAAATATCACCATTTGTCCTCTGAAAGTGCCTATGCCTCTCTAACAAGAGATACTCGTAACTCAATGATTTGTACCCTGACATCTCTTCTCGTCTCTTATCTTCTTCAACACACAAACTCTCCAAATTCTGCCATACCTTAATGTCTCTCAAATACTGTATTTTTTCTCTCACAAATGTTCTGCATCCGATGAAATTCAGCCTCATAGATTTTGAAAAACTCTTTCCCTTGACTTCTACTGGTTCTCTCAAATTTGTCCACTGCTTCAATTGCTCCCCAATATTAGTAACCCCCTTCAATAACCAATCCACAATATCATCTTTACATTCATCATCATTTAATTCGATTTCCTCAGCAGCACTAGAAGTAATAACAACAGCTCCATCATTTGGCACAACAAGCTCTCAACGCAACATTCTCTTGTCCAAAACTACACAAGAGAAGTCCTCATTGAATACGATCTTCTCATGATTAGCAAAACAAGGCTCACCCCTGACCCCATCCTTCGCAAGACTGAAGCAGAGACTCTGTAACCCACAAGTATTGTCGAGATCATCCAAGAACTCGAACACAAGATTAAGCTCCGGGATGTCAAGAAAGCACGTGGAGAGCAGCGTCTGGTTCAACCAATGTTCCTCAAGCAGCTGTTCCGGGATTCGCTTCTTCAGAATTTCCATTATGAGGTCCATCAACCTCGAAAAATAACTTGAAACAAAACATCTAAGCTCCAAGAACATGTGTAACCTTGCTCGAATTCTATTAATCATGTCGGCATGCGCCGCATGCCCTCTATCTTTGCAATATGGCCAGTCCTCCTGGAACACGAAAATTTCAGACTCATTTAGGCCTTCATCTTCACATTTGTTTCTTGACAAATCTTCCATCATTTTCTTAGCGGCAACCACGTCCACGGGTCTCCATTTTCTTGATTCACCGATGTCATGGACTGAATCTAATACAATTTCTGCCTCTACAGATCGTAACTCATCGGATAAAGTCCCTAAATGCACACTCTTCATATGATCCGCATTCAATTTGACTTCGAAAAACCTCTCGCTGCAAAGACAACACGTCCAATACTTCCAATTTTTTGCCGCCTTCACATATTCCACTGCCTGCATCTCCACCGCCACAGCTGCCTGTGATTCTTTCTTAGCCAAATGCAGTTCAAGGTCTTCAATTCGAATCCTCAACAAATCTTTCTTTGGCTCCATACTCATACTGTCTTTCCAGTAAGCCTTGACTCGTGCCGCCACTGTGTGTCTCGCCTGTTCGATTTCTTCCTTTCCGTCTTGTAGTTCTTGAATCTCATTCTTTATTTTTCTTAAAGATTCAGCGTCGATGATATAGATGCTTTGTATTTTGAAGACTCTGAGATTCTTTCTGATATCTTCAATTCGGGACTCTGTACTCCCATCTTCTTCGTCATAAATATCCAAGCTATCTTCCATCACGGTGGGGTATTCGATGGCTAAACTGGCATCACATGCTTCAATCACAGCTTCAAGCTGGGCATTGGCGTCATATTCAGCTAATCTGAAGAGTGCGGAGACATGGAAGTACCAGAAGGTGAGGCAGCCGGGGCATAACTGCATCGCTCGCTTGGATAAGTGGATGGCATTTTTGAAGTGTTCGATCGTATCTGCGAGTTTGTGGAGACGGTCCTGAGAGAGATTGGGAATGGTAGAGTCTTTTCTGGCTAGAAACCCGAGTTTTAAGTGACAGCAGCTAAGGGCGCCGAGAGCAAGCGCGGAGTTTGGGTGGTGGGATACGGTGGCCTTGGCAAGATTCAAGGCTTCTCATCGTAGAATATTTATGTAGTTCTCATCGTAGAATTCAATCATGGTGTCACACACTTCTTTGGTGATGGTGGGTGATTGATCATCAACATCGTACTTTGGAAGTTGAGAGGGTGATGGGGGTGCTCGTGCATTATGTTTCTTGGTGTTCATTTTGGAGGGAAATGGAGAATAGAGAAGGAATGGTTTTGGTTTGAATCTATTGCTTTTGTGAAGAAAGCCGAAATGGGTAAAGTGAATGTATGTATGTATATATATGAAGAAAAACAAAGGCCCGAAAGCCCAAGAGAGAAAAAAGACAATGGACCTATCACAAATGGGCCTTATGAAGATGAGGTACCCCACAAGGCCACAAGTAAGTTTGAAATCCATGATCCTTAAGTTGGACATCACGATCTGCAATGTGCAATTCAGCTGGGCTAAATTCCCCATAAATCTAAATGGGCTATAACCACAAACAAGTATTGTTTTACGTAGGCTGAAATATATGAAGAGAAACAAATGCCTAAAAGCCCAAGATTGAGAAAACAAATGGTATTAAGCAATGACAAAATGGGCCTTTTGCCCCACGTTTCTCACCGTATTTATATTTTAAACGGCATAAATTTTTTATTCAAAACAAAGCAAACTATACACTAGGAGCAAACTTGCTCTGTACAAGGTGGAGGCATCTCACCAACTGAAAGGCTTCTGAAACAATACCTACCTAGTCTACCGTAAAAAAATCACAACAACGTTCCCATATATTTATCTATCTGTACAGAATTAAGAAGAAATGGGGGGCATTCCTCCACCCAAATACCTATAGAATTTCTCTTGAGAGCTTCCTTTGCTATTAAATGAGCTGCTTGATTACATAAAAATTTGTTCCGAAAGGGGTAAGACATTTCCTAGGATTTTGTAGAGCTAGGAATATATCTGCGCAATCACCTCCAAGCACGATATCATACAAACTCAAGTCAGCAGCAAAAGATAGAGCAAGTAGGGCAGCTTCAGCCATGAGTTGCACTTTGTCTCCATAATTCTGGAATTTTGTACAGCAAACCGCAATAGTCTCACCTTCACCATCTCTGATTATAATGCCTCCAGTTGGCTCATTCTTCTTTTTCTCAATGGCAATGTTAATCTTGCATAGATGGGATGGAGGGGGTTTCCATTTATTACTTTAAACATTTGGGCAATCCGTTGGCAATCCGTTGCAGCAAGCTTTCCATATTAGAATTTTGATCCGTGATGGAAGTTTCACCTCCCATATACCCTTCCACAGAAATTGACTGTTATTTGGATTTGAACATTCCCCTGTTGTGTGGCATTTTTAACAGTGAATACTCCACAAGTTGTCCCATTCCATATCAATATGTCTTTATGATTTCTGTGACTTAGAGGGATGGATTTAATAATTTGAGCCTCATTTGGTGTAAACACAGCATCAATAATTTCATGTTTCCAGCAACAAGTATTTCAGTCAATCAGGAGGTTTACTGTGGCATTTTCAGGAAGGGAGTTTGGTGGGTTTTGCACCTTGTATGTGGTTGAGCATGGTAGCCAGCGATCCTTCCAAATCAGAATCTTCTCTCCTTACCCACTCTCCATCTAGATCCTTGTTCAATGACATGTTTTGCTCCAACAATGTTTCTCCACGTGTATGAAGAATTTTGGGGAGTATTTGCTGTAAGAAAAGATGAACATGGAAAATACTTCGCTTTTAGGACTCTAAACAGCAAAGAGTGGGGATTTTTTTATTATCAATCTCCAACGTTGTCTAGCCAACATAGAAAGATTGAATAACTTGAGATTTTTGAATCCCAATCCTCCTTTCTTACGCTTGCATAATTTAGGTCAACCAATCCAATGTATCTTTTTTTCTTGTTCTTTTTGGCCCTACCAAAATTGACTCACCATTGAGGTAATTTTAGCACATAGTCCATTCGGAAGCTTGAAGTAACTCATGGCGTAAGTAGGGATAGCATGTATGATGGCTATTGAGGACTATTTTTTCATGCCACATTGCATTTCTTCATTGGCAACTCACGCCACATCAATATATTATTGATTTTTGGGTATATCTATTTAAACCCCAAAATAAGCTTATATTTTATTCAACTACAACAATTGAGCTCATATGGCCCACAACATCTTCACTTTAAGAGGTAGATTTACGGTCCATATTTCCTCTTCATCAATTGGGCTCACGACCCACAACATCATCAACATCAATATACGAAATAGGCTTAAGCAATGAATCAAAACTCATGACCCGCATTACCTCTATCACATTAATGGAAAGCAACTTTTCCAACAAAAGCTTGTATGTACAAAATGACAACAAAGCCTAAGGTACGTCATCTCATCTTTAGCTCATGATCCAAGTCCATGAGTCTATTTGGGAAAACTTTGGGAGTCATGGTTTGGAAGGCCAAGAAGTATGTTTAGTAAAATTTCAACGATTTAAAGTTGATAAAAAAACATGTTGTTTGGTATGTCTTCTCCAACTTCTTGAACTCTGACAAGTCAGTGTGTAGCGAGTAACATATGACAAGTCTCTTTTATCACATAAACACTTAAAATGATAAGACTCCCCATTACTCTTTGATTAAAACTTAATACTCATCGTATAAAAAATATTCAAAAACTCCAATCATCTAAATGCTAACAAAATAACTATTCATTTTATTTCCAGCTATTGCCACACAAATTTAGAAACCTAATTATATTATTCCACATAAACCATATTACTACTTTCAGCTAAAATCCAACTCAAACACATGGCTAAATCTGATTGGCTATTTTCAATTTTCAAATATAAAATATTCATGATATTTTTAATACCCAACTACCATCTGCCATAATCATACCAAATATTCCCCTGCCAGCTACCAGAGCAGAGCATTAAATGCTCCTTTTGCTCACCAAGATGAAGTCAAAACACAATAAGACCTTGACTAGATCTCTAAAGTTTCATTAATTAACAATCAATCATTCTATTACTTACTAAAAATGTATTGTAGTAGAATTTTAGACCAAAAATATAAATACCCAAAAGAGGAAACCTTTCAAGCAGAACACTTGTAGTGTGTTCATCACTCGACACCTGGTTGAAAGTGACATCACCAACCATTTAATGCTCAAATCCCAGTAGCTAGATGCTATACCCAAAATAGCAAAATATCCTTAAAAGAGATATTACCATTTTCAGTTAAATTCATGAAATAAATACTGAATATTCTCTCCAACAACCTGACCTCATCCAGCTGACCTCATCTACTTCAACCTCAAGCAATAATTGTCTTCTAACAGGTTGTGACAGCTTTTTCAGATAAATGTAACAGTTTTTTCAGAACAAATGGGACAGCTGATCCAGCAGCCTTAGCATTACAGAATTTCTTTATTTGGTTAAAAATCAAAACCAGCCAAAGAAAATATATTTTTCTTACTAAAATCCTTTCCTTTTTTGTTGGTCTTTCCTCCAGCTAATATTATCCAAAACAGCAAAAACCCCTTAAAGCTGAACATATCATTTTCGGCTAAATCTTAGGATGGATTTTCTAAAAATTTATTGTTGATTGGGACAAATTTTGGCTGAGATTCTTTTCTAAATACCCCCTTAAGCTCAGCTATAAATAGAACCCCCATCAATACACCAAAGCACACCAATAGAGAAGAACAATTCTCTCATAAACTTCTCTATTTTCCCTCTTCCTCTAATTATCTTCTTAAGCTCTTAATGAGGTTCTGAGTTTTTAGTTTCCAAATTAGAAACTAAGCTCTTTAGCCCTTAGCTCACAAATGCCCCTCATATCACTACTCATAAGCCTTTATCTATCCTTTAGTAGAAAATCCCAACAACATTGTTAAACACACTACAACACCATTACTCTTCTTATACTCATTCTCTCACTCTCCAAATTCACAAAATACATCTATCTTGTTGCTCATATCTCCAAATACCTAAACACATCTCCATACTTTTCTCTTAGAAAATCTTTCCTCTTGGAAAGCAACACAAGCCATCACTATAATCTTTCCAGTAGCTCTAACATAATTCCTTTACCATCTTACATATGTCTCATACATCTCACAAAGTAAATATCTCACAAAATACTCATACAGATCTCTCATATTTCTTACAAATTACATCTCTCACAAATTATACATTCATATTCCTCATATATATATATTACAAACTCATCTCTCACCAAGTATCCATACTTCTTACCCATACATATTACAAATACTACATCCCACAAAACATCTATAGCTTTTACCATCTCCATTCACCTCAAGAGATATCAAACACTCATACTAAAGCTCATCACATGGAAGGCACAAACCTATCTTACAAAAGCCATTTTCATGGAAGGCAATGTTATTCATAACTTCACAATAACTAAAAGAGCATTATCAAGGGGAAGTTCATTTAAGTGCATGATAAATGAGACAAACTTAACCAGCCTCTACACATAACTAGACATACTCTCTCTCCCTCCAGTTGAACCTATTTTTTCCCTTCAATCTTGAACTAATCATGGCATACTGCCTCTCCACTGATAGAGTTATTTTGCCGGAATGCTATCAACTCATTGATGCTATACAGCTAGAGTTGCAAACCATAGAAAGATAAGTCACCACATTTACATATCTCTAAATTTACATTATTGAATATATGAACCTTTAAATACATATTACTTTATTTCAACTACTATTACAACTATTAATCAAAGCTATTATATCAAACACATATTATTTATTTATTCAACCATTATCATTTTTTTTTTTTTTTTGAGAATACTAAGTATTAACACACACACACACACGGGGAGAGGAGAGAAAATTTTTTAAAGAAACTTACAGTGGTTGTTATTCAACCATTATCATGATTCTTAGACTTTGGGCTTCACCCATTTTGTAGGCCTAAAAATATGCCAAAAGCCATTGGACTATTTGGCCCAATATCGAGTTCTAGACACAATTTCCCATACAAATCTGGGTCTAGCAAGGTCACCCCTCCAGCGGACAACACGTGGCTGTGCAATGAAAAAGGGCCCCCGACAATGGCTTTAATCAAAATTTCTTTTCTTGCTTGTGAGAGATACTTGTGTTTCCAGCCATCCAGTTTGCGTTGGATCCGAGTTTTTTTTGTCTACACTCCATACTTGTTTCTATGTTGGTCCTCATGATTGTAGTGATTTCTTTAGCAATGCTCTATTTACATTTTTGCTGAAAAACAATGAGATTTTGTCACAATTAAGCTTTTTCCCTAATACTTCTTCATACACTTGAAGGATCTTGTAGAACATAACAATCCCCTCTTCTTGCTCCACAGAATAATATACTATCACTTGCGAACAACAAATGTGATAAATAGGGTCCTCCCTTACTAATGGCCACACCTCTCAGTCCACCAGTATTTTTCAGCTTGCTTGATCAATACCGTAAGACCTTTTGCACAAATTAGGAACAAGTAAGGTGATAGCGGGTCACCTTGTCTCAACTCTTTGCTAGGCTTGATATACCCCTTAGGCTCTCCATTCAACATAACAGAATATGTTACCAATGAGATACATTCCATGATGAGAGCCACCCATCTTTCTAAAAATCTCAATTTCAACATCATTTGTTTCAAATAATCCCACTCTACTCGGTCAAATGCCTTACTCATATCTAATTTTATTGCCATGTGAGCTATTTTACCTCTCCTTTTATTCTTCATATAGTGGAGAACCTCAAAAGCCAACAACACATTATCTGTGATCAAGCATCCTGGCACAGAAGCACTTTGGTTGTCTGATATAACATAAGGAAATACATTCTTGAATCTGTTTGCTAGCACCTTCGAGACAATCCTGTAGACCACGTTGCACAAATTGATGGGGTGAAATTGCGTCATACAATATGGAGAAGTCATTTTTGGAATAAGAACTATGTGAGTGAAATTGATACTTCGAAGCATCTTCCCAAAATGGAGACAATCTAATACCGCATTTGTAACATCCTGGCAGGGGCGGAGCCAAGGGGGGGCGAGGGGGGTCAAGTGCCCCCCTTAACTCCTCTTTAAAAAGTTTATGAGTACTGGCATGTAGAAGTCAGTAGAACTCCATCTTAAATGCTTTGCTAGTTTGCCCGTTCTGGTTTAAGAAAAAAAAGCAGAAAACAGTCTCTAAAATAGCTTTGATGCCGAATAGAAAGGATAACAGTTTCACAGCATTGAGAGATTTACGGTACTATTTAACCAACTACATCACTTTTGTTTAAAACATAAACTTTTATCATTTTCATTTAAAAAAAAAAAAAAAAAAAACTTTATCATTTCCCAGATTTTAGCATGTCACTATTCACAAAATTTTGATTGTTTATCCTTTTTTTTTTTTTTTTTTTTAATTTCATTGAATTTCAATTGGTAGTGGGGTTTATATTTTATGCAAAAAAAAAAAAAAAAATATATATATATATATATATATATATATATATATATATATATATATATTAAAGCCTAACTAATTAATGTCCTTGTACCGTACTCAAATTCAAACTCTGGGTCTAGGTTTCTACTATAAAGTATAAACCCAATTTAAATACTTTGAAGAATTAATATAAAGCAAAAAGACAGAATTCTATATATATTTTTAAAGTAATCAAGACAATATACGTATATTGTATACAACTTTAAAGGTATTAACACTTTTACATTGATTATTTTTTCAATTTACTACAAGGAACTAAATTAGATATCTAAATTTATGTATTTAGATTAATATATCTTGCTTTGATTGTTACTAACTACTGTATAAATTAGTTATTTTTGTTTTGATATAAAATATATATTTGTAGTTAATTGAAATTATGAAGAATACATAGTATAATAATAAATCTTGCCCCCCTGAATTGAAATTCTGGCTCCGCCACTGCATCCTGGCCCACTATGTGCCAGAAATTTTGGAAAAATAAGGTCATCACGTCATCAGGCCAGGTGCTTTTAAGGGATGCATATGGAAGAGGGTGATTTTAACCTCATTCTCAATGAAAGGCTTTAACAGCTGTGAATTCATATCATCTGTTACCACACTTTCTACAAGCTCAGTTACCTTCTCAATGTAGATGGGATTGGATGAAGAGAAAAGAGATTGGAAGTACTCAGTTGTGATGTTTTCCAAACCCTCAGGAGTTGAAACCAAATCTCCTTCTCTGTTACGCAACTGGGATATTTGGTTTGTTCGTTTTCTTTGGCTTGCACAAGCGTGAAAAAACGTCGTATTTAGATTGCCATTTTGTAGCCAGTTCACCCTAGATCGTTGCTGCCAATAGGCTTCTTCTTGCTCAAGCAAGATATTAAGCTCACTATGCAGTTTTTTAGCTTCATCCCATTTAGTTTCATCATTCAGATCTTGTTCACATATTTGCAAATGAGCTTGTTTTCTTGTTAATGCATTTAGTATAGCTTGCACCTCAGTTTTCTTCCAAGCTAACAATTGCTTTCTATATTCTTTTTTTTTTTTTTTTTTGGACTGACGGGACGTTACATGTGAAGCATTGGATTTCTTCATTACCTTTGAGGTAGAATCCTGCTTCATAGAGTGTCATGTGAATCAGCAAAGTTTTCTTAAGTATAGTAATTAGGTTTTTTCTAGTTATCTTTACTAGTTCAAACAATTCCAAACATTGGACTGTATTTTTGGATGGATCATTTGAAGACCTGATGATTCTAAGATGGGATCATAGTTGTGTTGCCAAAGTAAATAAATAATAAGGCAACTGAATTAGAAAGGAAATATGTGTGAAGTGATCTTTAAGGATGGTGAAGTGCTAGGCTGCGAAGCGTATGATTGTGATTTGACTCTTGTGAGTGGCCACTAAGAAAGTATTTGAGGATAGCCACCCCTCCTTGAATCCCAGTTATAGGAACTAGCACTAGGAAATGGCCTTTATTATATGAACTGGAATAAAGGATCTTCATAGTTTTCTTCATTTTGTGTATCAACCTTCTTGGTAGCTTTGTTAACTTTCTACCCAACAAATGTTGTTCCCCTTGAAATGCGCTGCCCTAATTTTTGTCTCTATGCACCTGACCAAAAATGATCTAGAAATTAGACCTGCTAGTGGCTAATGCACAAATATCTTCCATTATCTGATGTGTTATTAATCACATAAAAGTAATTCAAACGTTTATTTTTTAGTAGTTGAAGTGCACCAATCATATTCATCTTCGTTTGTAAAACTTTAATAGTAGTTTTAAAATTTTTCCCTTTTGACAGTAAACCAACACTTGATTCAACAAAAAGGCCTACTACCATTCAATCTCCACTTGGGACCAAACCATGCTAACTTGACTACACTACACTTCTGAAACAAATGAACCTCTGTCTCGCATTCTAAATCACAATAACAGCAGCTAGTATCACAAATCTAGACTTGAAAGTCATCTCCCTTTTAAAGTGAGACCATCAACCTTTCATGAATTTTGCTTTTCCATAGCATTTTCCACAAATTACCATTACTCTGATTGATCCAGTCTCATGTTATCGTTTCTGCCATTAGGAAGAGAGATAAAAATTTCATCTAAAAAGTGAGGATTACTACAGTGAGCACGTTGGAAAAAAAAGAGAAGATGGCATCAGTGCCTACTAAAAGTTTCAGGTATACGTTTTGATGACTTAAATCTCAAACTTTCTTAAGTGAAAAAATCATTATAAATAAAACAGAAACTGAAACATTAGCCGGACTCCCATTAAAAGCACACATACGCGCACACATACTCCTCCTTTCCAGTCAAACAATTCAATGAAAATTAAAACCAGATTTGTGAAAATCAAAGGGCAGAGTACCTATAACATATTTACAAAGTACAGTCATGGCTGGTGCAAACATTGTGGTTGATGAACAGAAAAAGTGAAAAAAATTCATGTCATTTAGATTGGTTAACTGCAATTATCATCATAAATGGTGAACCTTTATGATGATTATTGCAGAGATGCTTTTCTGCTCTTTTTTTTTTTTGATTGAGTAAATGGTAAATCTGATTGGCTAGAAGTAAATATCAAATATGGCAAATATGGGGTAGAAATGGTGAACCTTTCATTCAACCAGGAAATTCTTAAGAGTAAAAACTAGAAAGTAAATTTTTCCTTCAGTATCATTATCCTTTTGTTACACATAACCATAAGGCCACCTTTCTTATCTACATGCTCCTCTTGTATGTCTGTCCTAGTCAGATTCAGGTGGTTTGGAGTGCTACGGCTGTCCAAGTCCGCTTGATTTCTCATCTGATTTGGCCTCATTCTCTGCACTGGTACCAACCTCATTTTGCTCAGCAAGGCGCTTTTGTTTGGCCTCATTCTCAATCTGCCTCTGTAATTCCAGATGCTCTTCAAGCATTCTTAGATTTTTCTGCTCCTCAGGTGTAAGTTTCCTTTCCTCTTGCTCCAATTCGTCAGTGGTTACAGAAACAACAATCTCAGGATTAGGATTAGGAGGATCATCTCCCCTATGTGCAGCCGGAAAGGAACTGAAACACAGCAAAGTTGAAAACATGATGAGCTTTATTTAAGCCTAGGGATTGGGAGCACATATGGCCACAAATTTACACAACTTACATGTGTTTTAGTCAATGCAAATGTTAAAGTATGAACAAAAACAAAGACTTACATTTGCTGCACATTTTCCTGCTGCTCCTCACTACCTCCAGTTGCCTACAATAAGAAATTGTATATTTTTGGGACATTAGTTTGCTTAATCGATTCTCTTTGTTTTGTGGGAACTGGGAACTCCCTTCAGATCTTATATTTTTCTTTCTTTCTTTCTATTTCAAACAAGTATGCATTTTATCTAACTCAGGTGCTTTCCTATCTCTATTTTCTTAATTTATTAGTCATATCCAATTATTCCATTCCTTATTAAAGGAAAAAAAATTATGTTGTATTTTGTTACATTGCTCTGCATCTGCGAAGTTTATATCTTAATACCATTCCTTTTACACAATCGTCTAGTTTTGTTTCAACTTTTAACTCTAGCTCCTCCATATCTTAAGTCTTAAAGCATCCAATTAAAGTATATTAGTCCAATTTCTGTCATATTATGTTAATATTTAACATGTTTAGAGGCTCTTATTTTCCCAGTTTTAGTTCCTGCCCTTTCTCTATTTATTCTGATTAATTTATACTTGGCTAGCTTAAGACAACTGTAATTACCATAAAAACGAAACAGAACAATAACCACTAAACAATACCTTAAATTCCTTTGCCTTTCTGTGATCTTTTTTCTTCTTTTTGACCTTGGATTTTCCCTGCCCTTGTGTTGAATTACCTCCTCCTTTGTTAGAGTTCTTCTTGTCATCAAGATTAAGTTCTGATAACAACTCTTTTTCTGCAGCCTTAGACTTCTCTTCGGCATCCTCGTTAGCCAGATCTTCCAGGCGTGCCTATAAAAGGAGAATATTACACCGAAAACATCATATCATATATGGTGAGAAGGTAACTATATGAAAACCTTCAACGAAAAAGCACTCAAAATCGAATACAAACCTGCATGAATGACTTCAGCAGGGGTACCATAATTGATCGGTAGTCATAAGAAGTTACCGCATCAATTTTCTTGCCCGTCTGCTTCATAGCAATAGTAGTTGTCCTGATTATAGAATCGAATTTGTAAAGCTGCAACAACAAACATACAGAAATTTAATCATCCTATGGAATATAATATTTCATCAAGCAAAATATTTAATATCAAACACATAACTACACAGAAAGACATTGAATTTCACATCAAACAACTTGGAAAATTTGACATGTTCATAAATTTGGCTATACCATACCTTTTCAGCCAGCTCATCAATCTGCTTCTTGATCCCCAATTTTATTTCATTGTCCACATGATCTACTTTTAAAATATTCCATATGATATCCGACTCAAAAGTATCTCCATCTGTCCTCTTAATGAGTTTATGCTGCTCTAACAAGAGATACTCGTAACTCCATGGTTTGTACCCTGAAATCTCTTCTCGTCTCTTATCTTCTTCAACACATATACTCTCCAAATTCTTCCATACCTTAATGTCTCTCAAATACTCTATTTTCTTTTCACAAAAGTTCTGCATCCGGTGAAATTCAGCCTCATAGATCTTGAAAAACTCCATCGCTTGACTTTTACTAGTTTCTCTAAAATTTGTCCACTGCATTAATCGCTCACCAATACTAATATTAGTACCACCCAATAACCAATCCACAATAGCATCTTTACATTCATCATCATTTAATACGGTTTCAGCATCAGCACTAGAAGTAATGGCGGCTCCATCATTTGGCACCACAAGCTCTCCGCGCAACATTCTCTTGTCGAAAACTACACAAGAGAAGTCCTCATTGAATACAATCTTCTCATGATTAGCCACACAAGGCATACCTCTAACCTCATCCCTTGCAAGACTGACACTGAGACTCTGTAACCCACAAATATTATGGAGATCATCCAAGAACTCATACACACGATTAAGCTCTGAGATGTCAAGAAAGCATGCCGTGAGCACAGTGCGGTCCATCCAATGTTCCTTAAGCAGCTGTTCCGGGATTCGCTTCTTAAGCATTTCCATTATCAAGTCCATGAACACTGAAAGATGACTTGAAACAAAAAATCTAATCTTCAAGTACACACGTAACCTTGATCGAATTTTATCAATTATCAGGTCACGCCTGGTATCCTCGCAATAAGGCCATTCCTTGTGGTTCATGAAAACTTCAGACTCTTCTAGGCCTTCATCTCCACGCTTGTTTCTTGACAAATCTTCCATCATTTCCTTAGCAGCGACCACTTCCACAGGTCTCCACTTTCTTGATTTAACGGTGTCATGGACTGAATCAAATTCAATTTCCGGCTCAACTGATCGAAGCTCATCGGATAAAGTCCCTAAATGCACACTCTTCATATGATCCGCATTCAATTTGACTTCGAAAAACCTCTCCCCGCAAAGACAACAAGTTGAAAACTTCCAATTTTTTGCCGCCTTCACATGCTCCAGCGCCTGCATCACCACCGCCACAGCCTCCGGTGAATCTTTATTAGCAAATTGAAGTAATAGCTCCACACTCAGCAAATCCTTCTTCAGCTCCATACTTATCCTGTCATTCCAGTAAGCCTTGACTCGTGCCGCCACCGTGTCAACATTAGCCGCGACTTTCTTGACATTCTTGAGCTTTCTTTTATTGTCCGTGTCCGACAAGGGTGTTTCCAAGTTCTTCCTCGCCGTAATAGCTCTCTGCTCGATCTCTTCCTTTCTGTCTTGTAGTTCTTTAATCTCATCCTTTATCTTTCCCAAAGATTTAGCGTCTACGAGATACTTGCTTTGCAATTTGACGAGTCTGAGCTGCTTTCTGAGCGATTCAATTTCGTGTTCACCATCAAGTTTCAATCTTTCTTCTACCACGGTGGGGTGTTCGATGGCCAAACCAGTGTCGCATGCTTCGATCACGGCTTCGAAGCCAGCATCGGAGTCGTATTGGGCTAATTTGACGAGTGCTACAACATGAAAGAACCAGAAGGAGAGGGAGACGGGGCATAACTCGACAGCTCGCTTGGAGGACTTGACGGAACTCCTGACATGTTCGAGCTGGAGAAGACGGTCGTCGTCGTCGTCGGCGTCGGCAGCGGTGCTGTCCAAATTGGCGACTTTTAATTGGATGAAGCTGAGGGCGCTGTGAGCGAGGGCGGAGTTTGGGTGGCGGGATAGGGTGGACTTGAGAAGACTCAAGGCTTCGGCGGGGTTGCCATTGTGGTTTGCACTCAGGGCACGATTGACTTCATCGGTGATGGAGGGTGATTGATCATCAACCTCGGAGGAAGGAGGAGGTTGAGAGGGAGAGGGTGGTGCATTGTGTTTCTTGTTACTCATTTTTGGAGGGAAATGGAGAATAGAGAAAGTGTGGTTGTTTGAATCTAATTGCGCTAATGGTTGAAGTTAACCGAATATATGAAAAAAAAAAAAAAACAAAGGCCAAGAGCCCAATATGACAAAAAAAGGAAACCAATCGTAAAATGGGCCTTAAGCCCACTCAATATCACTCATTCCAAGCGACCCATGAATTTAAATGGGCTGAAAAAATGACCCATAAATAAAACCCACAAGCAAGTCAGTTTTTGCATAGGCTAAACTACCCTTATTTTCACAAATTTAAAATACAAATATACTAAATGAGACTGACCCATAAAAGGCCCAAAATCCCAAGAGGTGAAAAAGAAGAAGAAGGGAATTAAGCAATCATAAAAATGGGCCAGCATTTCTCATTGTATTTATTAGGATTTAAGAAGGATCGATAATCACACAACTCATTCCTATAAATAATAATAATAATAATCTTACAACTCATAACAAAAAAACTAAATGAATGGTGAATTTAAATGGGCTAAAAGATGAATAAACAAGTGGTACTTCATGATTTGTAAAATTAAGTTGGATTTCATGATTTGTAATGCACACTTAAGACTAAAATTCACGAGAAGTAGGATTTTTCGTAGGTAAAATTACTTATATCTTCACCGAGTTAAAATCTTATTTTATTTAGGCTTATAAACCATAAAAGTCTTCGGCTTTATGGTCCAGGTCTCGTTTATGATGTTTAGACAGAGCAATTGAGGAGAAATAAAATTTAACCATGCAATATTAAGAACTACCAAGCAAGCAAGATAGAAAATTAAACCTATGCACAGTACTAACAAACACTACAAAACATGCAGGTTATAGTTGCGTTTTTTTTAGCCGCGTTTTATAGGTACTCTATAGCTACGTTTGTTATAAATGCAACTAAAATTATGAACCTATAGCCGTGTTTTATAAATCGTAGCTATAGGACAGTTCTGTAGCCGCGTTTTTAGTGTTTGCAGTTGCGTTTTATCAGGTAGGGCCTATGGCTACGTTTGAAAAATACAACTATAATTATATATTTCCATGCATCGCGTGGGTTTGCAACTAGTTATTAATAATATTGTAACAGCTAAAAAAGTCAATAATATCCACTTCTTTGGCTCTTCCTCTCCTCATTTAAGTGAATTACTTCTTCATACCTATTCAACTGCCACTTTTCTTTAAAAAAAATCAAAAGACAGTATATCCAAACTATCAAAATACCCTTATATTAATAATTTTAAAGTAGTTGAAAAATTATTAATATCCACATCAATTATTTTTACCTTCACATAGTAAAAGATTAAATGAAATGTTGGGAAATGGGATTTTTAAATTGGGCAGCTTTATTTTGTTATGTAATTTATATTATTACCAGAGGACATATCCTTGGTAGCTATGTTTTTGTTGTTGTTTTTTTTTTTTTGGTTCTAATGCACTGTACCATTTTTTTAACACACACTGGAAGAAGGGAAAAGGTTTTAAAGAAATTTACAGTTGTGTATATCCAAATGGACTTAACTTTTGAATATACAACACATGTTTTAAACCTCTTTAACACACACACTGTAACGTTTCATGATAACACTTTATGTGGAATTTTATTTATTTATTTGAATTTAAGTGCATCAACAACTGTGTAAATTTTTAGTAGTAATTCATAGAATAATTGATGTTGTATGTTCATGCTTTGATTGTGTAAATTTCAAGTAGTATTACGGATTTGGGTTGTAACTTATAAGTTGTTTAGGAACTCTATACATTCTTATTCTTTAGATGATTAAAAACATATACTGTTACCATCAATTTATTTCTCTCTCTCTCTCTCTCTCTCTTTGTTTCTTCAAGTTAAATATTATATATGTATTCTTTAAAAATAAGAAATGAGAGAATATATATATATATATATATAAATAAATAATTTAATAGATATGGAGGATGTGGTTGAATTTAAATGTTGAATAAACACCAATTGTTCAAGTCATGTAATAGAATACCATTATATTCTAGTCTGCTTCAGGTGCTCTGAGGTGCTTTAGGTGTTCAAGATTAATTGATTTCTCATCTAAATTGGCACCTGAGCTTGATAAAAATTTATCTGTTTAAGAGCACCAAAGTTGATGCTACTTAAAGGCACTTCCTCTGACACATTTCTGTGATATTTTCCTTCATTTTAACCAGTTCTGGCAAGCATGTCTGAAAAAGAGAAAGAAGGAAAGAATTATTAGGAAAAGTTTCAATGTTAGACCATTATTTGATGTTTTCCAGGAAATTCAAAATTGAAAATCGTACAGAATCAAGATGATACATGCAATTACTATTCACGTATAATAATAATAATAATAATTCATACAGGGGAAAACCACTAAAACTTTATTTCAAATAATACCTTCTTAAACTTCCACACTAACCAAGCAAGGGGGGTTTTTGGGAGGTTGGGGGGGGGGGGGGGGGAAGGGAAAGAGAGAGAGAAAGGCATCTAAAATTTAGCAATATGGACCATCTTGTCAAATTAAGTGCAAATTTAAAAAATGATTGACCCAAATTTTGAATAACATTAAAATCAAAAACCAAAAATTTTTTTTTTCTCATAATTTTCCATCATCCAAAATGAGAAAAGAGCCGAGTAATATACTTCTATTATCTAAAAGAGATGAAAAAAAAGGAATGTAGAATTTTGTGGAGATCTCAATTTCTTTATTAAAAAAAAAAAGAAATACATGAGACTCCCCCAATTTACAAAACCATGCAAATCTTAGTTCAAGAAAACAATATATAAACTGTAGGGACACGGTTTTAGTTGGCCCGATCCTTGTTGGTCAGGTATTGGCCCAAAAGGTCCCACACAATGAATTTTTTGTAGAGTATGGGCGAAGGAACTTGGTTTCAGTTAGCTTAAACGGTTTATTGCATGAGTTCAGGGGATACAGAAACAAGAACAAAAGGAGGTAACAGTGAAGAGAGGTCCTTCTCAAATGATCAGGTCTCAAACTTAATTAATGCCACAGATTCATGCAAATAAAAGTTCTCTACAGTGTTCTCTCCTCTCTTTCTCTCCATCCCCCCTTTCTTGGGGGACCTTTACATATTATATAGGCCCTCTCCTATCATCTGGGCTTTACACTTATTGATTATCCAAACCCCTACTTGAACACCTATCCCATCAGACACCCTTATCAGTTCTTTGTGAGTTGCAGTGGCCAAGGTAACACTGTTCAGGGGTCTTCTCTTCATTAATGCGGCCAGGAGAGTAGTTGTGGTGCATTTAATGTGATGGAGGCATCTTTTGCGGAGATATTTTGGGTTTCCTTTCTTTTTACATACTTGGAGGGAGGACTACAGTAGCTGGGGCGCACCCTTGACCCGGATCTTGGAATGTCTGAGGAGGAATTACTCCTCGGACATGTTCTCTTTGCCCCAGTGGGCCTAAATAAGGATTCTGGGCCACGACGCCTCCTCGGACGAGCCCAGGGCCCAATCAACCTATTATTCTGGGCCGATCCCCACAATAGCCCCTCAAAACTCCGGTTTTGATCTCTTTCTGAGGAGAAAAGCGGGGTTTTGACATTTACAAAGGATGGAATTAATGAGATCTTGATTCGTGCGTGCGGGCAGTTACTTTTAACGTGCTACAATTTATGAGGTGCGACTATTTACTCTAGGTAGCTTTATGTCTTCTTCATCCAACGGCGAGGCGTGGATCTAACGGCCAGCATTTTTCCTTGAATTCTTGAGTGGGAGTGGTTTTCTCTTTCTCTCTCTTGCTATATAAAGCGCTAGGGAGGCTCATCTTTTCTTTTCTATCTACATATCAGAAGTCCAGAGAACTTCAGAGAACTCCAGCGCCCAGAAATCTACGAGCACTTCCGTTCTTCAAATTTCCATAACCGTTTCCGCAAGGCGTCCTTCCTAGAAAAGATTTTCAAGCATCTCACTGGTCGTTCGTGAAGATACTCGTAAGTTCCGTTCGTTTCGTTGCTTCGAATTTCTCCTCGGATTTCACCTTTCTCCTCGGTTTTTATTTCCGCCCCCCCCCCCCCCCCAATTCAACTTAGATGGGTAGATTCAAGGACTTGGTAGACACTCCGGCCGCCGTGGAGGCCTTTAGGGAAAAATACCACATCCCGCAGGGAGTGGTTCTGCGGTACTATCCCCCAGAAGGAGTATTGATAGATAGAGACGTGGGTGAAGTTGTCATTCCTATGATTGCCTTCATTGAAGGAGGAATGACACTTCCTATGCGTAGGATTACTCGGGACTACTTGTTCCACCATAGGTTGACACCGCATCAGTGCGCTCCGAACATGTTCAGGGTATTAGGCTGTATAGATGTCTTGAACAAGCAGATGGGTCTTGGCCTGACCTGGCATGATGTGGTTCACCTGTACGAGTGCACTACGTCGAGAAGGGAGGGTATTATCTTAAATCTCGGTCCGAGGTGGTTAGGCTAATCTCCTGCCTCCCCATATCCAATAAGACTATAAAGGATGACTTCCTCATTGCCTTATGAGAGTGGAACGATGATTTTCATTGTCCAACTCAGGTAGGAATTCCAGGTGCGGTGCTTTTAGGGCCAATCCTTTAGGGAGGGGGCTTAGCTCTTCGGATTCACTTTCTTTTTTGCTTAAGATTCATAAATTTTATAATTTAACTCTAATCTCCTTCTTGGCTGTATTGTAGATAGAACTCTGGTTGCCCCCAAGCTGAGCCACGTGAACGTTCCGGTCTTGAACTATCTTCTAAGGTCTGAAATCTATGTTACCGAGGACGGGCAGTTGCGCGCGTGTCATTTGGTTTTGGGCTACCAACCACTAAGCCGCTCTTTCCAAGCCATTGGCCACGCCATAAGAGCGAGTAATCCAAGGTTGGCTCGGATTGACGTATCCAAGCCCAAGTTTCTGGCCCAACAAGATCTTAAGCCAGCCATGTTACCTGGCGCTTGGAATCTTCCACCAACCATGCAACTGCCTCCGCCAGACAACCTTGATGTTGCTGTGCTAGTTGAAGGAGAGACCGAATCATCTCGTCTTTCTCTTGAGGAGGAGATAGACGAGTTCTATTTTGAAGAGGAGGTTTATCAAGCCCCTTTGATTGAGCTTTCAGACCCTGGAGGGGAGCAAGATCGAAACTCCGTGGTCGGCGCTCCGATTATTATAGCCTGCTCGGGCGACTCATCAGATGAGGAGGTAGACAATATAGCTAGCAAAGGAAAAACCTTACAAGAATTGATGTCCTTCTGCGGAAAAGGCCAATCTTCGAAGGTGCCTGCTCAGTCGCAGGCCCAGGACCTTCCTCCAGTTGCTCCTCAGGTCCCTTCTGACCTTAGCCTCAAGGTTAACCCGGACCTAAAAAAGAAAAGGCCGACTGAAATCCCTGAGGAAGGCAAGGTGGTGCCCCGCCAAGGCAAGCAGCAAAAAACCACCCGGGGGAAAAAGAATAAAAGGGCTTCCTTCGTAGAGAGTCGAGAGGAGGAGAACCGGGCTGAAGTGCGTGCTCAACCGCGCACTTGGGGCCCAAAGCTGGAGTTGGATGGGGTTGCTATCCCTTACACTACATCAGTCTGAGAATACAACAGGGGCTGAGTAGGGTACAAAGCTGAGGCTTTGGAGTAGCCAGTACTCCTCCCTCGGGATATGGAGGCCTACAGGCGGTTCTCTCAGCCCGAACTCTTTCTATCCCTTAAGAGGGACCTTGCAATGGTAAGTCACTCTTTTACCCTTTCGTTAAGTCATTAGACATTATTGCGTTCTAAGACAATTTTTGTTTTTTGGTAGATCACTCAGCAGGTGTTTGTGGTTGAGGAGTTCTGTCGCAGCAACCGCAGCTTAGCTAAAGTTGAGGCCCAATCTTAGACAGAAGTGGAGAAAACTGTGGGGTCCCTCAAGCAAGAGAACTTTGAACTTGCGGAGAAGTTCAAAGAGGCGGAGAAAAACTGCAGGAGTGCTGAGGCCGACTTGAAGAACGCTGAAACCCAAGCGGAGGACTAGCGCCAACAATTGTACATGACCGAGACCAGCCTAGCCACTAAAAAACAAACAGTGCTGGATCTCAAGGTCGCGCTACAAAAAGCTGAGGAGGAGGTCCAGCGGGCTAAAGAAGAGGTTCAGCTAGCTCGAGAAGTAACCGAGACTGAAAAGAAAGCCTCTTATAAGCTGGGGACTGAGGAGACTGAAGCCAGGCTCTCTGAGGAGATTCTAGAGGTATGCAGGGAGTATTGCAGCATTTCATGGGCTCATGCCCTTGATGATGCAGGAATTCTTGCGGACTCGGTGCTGAGGCTGCCCGGGAAGGTCTTCTTTCCGCCGAAGATTCGAGAGAATCTTGATGGCGCTCTTGAAGCTTCTGGGCAGGCCATGGCTATTCCTGATGCCATTCTTGTGCTTGATGAAGCCAAGGATCCTGCCAAGGAATCCATCTCCAAGGTTCCTCCTCCTCAGCCAGAGCAGAAAGAGAATCCTTCTGCTGAGGCTTAGGTTTTAGGTTTTTAATTATTGTACCCCTTTTTTTTTTGAATGAGAGTTGCCTTATTTTTGTTCTTTTGTAAAGACCTCTCTTTGTATTGATCCCGGCTTATTAATATAAAATGTTCTCTTCTTTCTTCTTTTTTTTTATTCTCTCCTGATGTTTACTAATACTGTTCCTCTATTTAATGTTTGCAGCAATATAAACGAATATAAACGAATAAGAAAGAGGAATGCCGTGCAGCGAATTTGAATGATAGTTGTAATAATACTAAACTACGCACATACCTTGAAATTGCACAAGAGTTCCAAGTTATTAATTTCCCCTAAGTTTGTGGTCCGAGGAGCTATGCAGGACTTGGGTTCTATTTGAAACTTGGTTAGATGCCATAAGTTATTAATTTCCCCTAAGTCTGTGGTCCGAGGAGCCATGCAGGACTTAGGTTCTGTTTAAAACTTGGATAGATGCCATAAGTTATTAATTTCCCCTAAGTCTGTGGTCCGAGGATCCATGCAGGACTTAGGTTCTGTTTAAAACTTGGATAGATGCCATAAGTTATTAATTTCCCTAAGTTTGTGGTCCGAGGAGTCATGCAGGACTTAGGTTCTGTTTAAAACTTGGATAGATGCCATAAGTTATTAATTTCCCCTAAGTCTGTGGTCCGAGGAGCTATGTAGGATTTAGGTTCTGTTTAAAACTTGGATAGATGCCATAAGTTATTAATTCCCCCTAAGTTTGTTGTCCGAGGAGTCATGCAGGACTTAGGTTCTGTTTAAAACTTGGATAGATGCCATAAGTTATTAATTTCCCCTAAGTCTGTGGTCCGAGGATCCATGCAGGACTTAGGTTCTGTTTAAAACTTGGATAGATGCCATAAGTTATTAATTTCCCCTAAGTATGTGGTCCGAGGAGCTATGTAGGATTTAGGTTCTGTTTAAAACTTGGATAGATGCCATAAGTTATTAATTTCCCCTAAGTCTGTTGTCCGAGGAGCCATGCAGGACTTAGGTTCTGTTTAAAACTTGTCGAGATGCAACTGGACTAATGGGTGTGCGATGATCGTGGAATAAAACATAGGCAGAGCTACTTTCATTAATAATAATATCTTCTTAGATTATTTACATTCCATGGGCGAGGTACAGTTTTTTCATCTAAGTCTTCTAGGTAATAAGCACCTATTCCGGCCACGGATGTGATGCGGTATGGTCCTTCCCAGGTTGGTCCCAGCTTGCCCCAGGAAGGGTTTTTAGCACTGTCGAGAATCTTTCTCATCACGAGGTCACCTGGACTCAAAGGCCACAGCCTTACATTAACGTCATATCCCTGCTTTAGCTTCTGGTGATAGCAGGCCATATGGATCATTGCCTTTTCCCTTTTTTCCTCAGCCAAATCTAGACTTCTCTTCAATAACTCGTCATTATTGTCTAGGGTGAAGGTGTTAGACTTCAAGGTGGGGAAGCTGTTCTCGATTGGGAGTACGGCCTCGGCCCCATAAGTCATTGAAAAGGGAGTTTCACCCGTTGACTGTCGCGGCGTCGTTCGATAGGTCCATAAAACATGTGCGAGCTCTTCCACCCATCTCCCCTTTGCCTCATCCAACCTCTTTTTCAGCCCACTCTCTATGACTTTGTTCACGGCCTCGGCCTGTCCATTTCCTTGAGGGTAGGCAGGAGTGGAATACCCGTTAATGATCTCAAACTCGTAGCAGTACTCCCTGAAGTTCTTACTATCAAATTGGAGACCGTTGTCCGAGATGAGTGTGTGTGGAGTTCCAAAGCGTGTAATGATGTTTTTCCAAATGAATTTCTTGGCGTCCACGTCCTTGATATTGGCCAAAGGTTCAGCCTCCACCCACTTGGTGAAATAATCAGTTCCGACTATTATGTATCGCTTATTCCCTGCTGCTTTGGGGAAAGGATTGACAATATCAAGACCCCACTGAGGAAATGGCCAGGGGCTGGAGAGAGGGTTAAGGATTCCTCCGGGTTGGTGGATATTTGGGGTGAATCTCTGGTACTGATCACATTTCTTTGCATATTTTTGGGCCTTTCTTTGCATGTTTGGCCACCAGTATCCTTGGGTAAGTGCCCTGTGTGCCAGTAATCTCCCTCCGGTGTGACTTCCACAAATCCCCTCATGTAACTCTTCAAGCAAGGACTCGGATTCTTCTGGGTGTATACATAATAGGTACGGCCCAAAATAGGAGCGTCGATATAGTCTGTGGTCTTCTGATAACCAGAACCGAGGATCATTCCTCTGTATCTTCTCGGCTTCCAGTTTTCCTTCTGGTAATGTATCATCCTTAAGGAAGTTCACTATAGGATCCATCCAACTAGGACTTTTTCTAACCTGATGGACCTGAGCTTTCTTTCCTCTAATGGAACTTGCCTGGCATAAATCCTCAACAAGGATCGTCCTGGGTAGGTCATGTGCAGAAGATATGGCTATAGTGGCTAGGGAATCTGCATGTGTGTTCTCACTTCTCGGAACATACGTCAGGTTAAAGGATTCAAAGTCTCACTGCAGGCGTTTGACCCGGCCGAGATATTCCTGCATTCTAGCATCTCTAACTTCTAACTCACCCATCACTTGGCCAACGACCAATTTGGAGTCTGAGAACGCTTCCATTGCCCTTCCACCCAATTTTTGAACCATCATCATCCCTCGAAATAAGGCTTCATACTCGGTCTCGTTGTTTGTAGCCGAGAACCCGAATCTTAGCGATTTCTCAATGGCAATGCCTTCAGGCGATATTAAAACTAGCCCAATTCCAGATCCTCTTTGGTTGGCCGTGCCATCCACGTAGACTTTCCAGTGCAAGGTCTCCTGTGCTAAGATTGTGCCAACCGATTTTCCATCCATGTCTTTCTTCTCGGTTATTGTTTTTATAGAGGGTTCAGCGAATTCTGCGACTAAATCCGCGAGGACTTGGCCCTTGATAGAAGACCTAGGCATGTATTTAATGTCCAAAGCACCCAACAACGCACTCCACATGGCGATCCTTCCTGTGTAATCGGCGCTTCGGAGCATTGACTGAAGGGGAAGCTGTGTTAAAACAATAACCGTATGTGCCTGAAAGTAATGAGGGAGCTTCCGTGTGGCATGCACTACCACCAGAATTGCTTTCTCCAATGGTAAGTATCGCACTTCGGCCTCATGTAATGATTTACTCACATAGTACACTGGTTGCTGTACCCCGTTGTCATCCCGTATCAGTACCAGGCTTACAACATGAGGGGCTACGGCTATGTATGCATACAGTACCTTGTTTGCCTCAGGGTTAGACATGATGGGTGGTCGCGACAAGTATTCCTTAAGTTGCTGGAAGGCTTGGACACAATCCTCCGACCACTCAAACCCTTTCCATTTATTTATCAAGAGGTAGAAAGGTCGACATCGGTCTGTAGATCGTGATATGAACTGGTTTAATGCTGCGATCATGCCAGTAAGTTTCTGTACTTTGTTCAGAATTCGAGGAACCTGTAGGCTATTAATCGCTTTGATTTGATCTGGGCTTACCTCTATCCCTTTGTGGGTTACCATATAGCCTAGGAATTTCCCAGTCCCGACCCCGAATGAACATTTGGAAGCATTGAGCCGCAGCTTGTGCTCCCTTAAGATGTCAAAGACGATCTCCAGGTCCTTTACGTACTCGGACACTATTTTGCTTCTTACGACCATATCGTCTATGTAGACTTCAATAATTTTGCCCAGCTGTGGTTCGAACATTCTGGTCATTATTCTTTGGTAAGTTGACCCTGCGTTCTTCAGTCCGAAGGGCATTACCTTGTAGTGATAGTTCTCGACGGGTGTCATGAACGCCGTCTTCTCCTGATCCTCTAATGCAAGGGGTATCTGATGATAGCCCTGGAAGACGTCCAGGAAGCTCATTCGAGGGTGGCCTATAGTTGCATCCACTAGTCGGTCAGTTCGAGGTAAAGGGAATGGGTCTTTTGGGCATGCCTTATTCAAGTCTGTGAAGTCCATGCAGACTCGCCACTTTCCCGTTTTCTTTCTAACCACCACCGTATTTGCCATCCATTCAGGGTAAAAAACTTCTTTAATGGCTCCTGCCTTTTTCAGCTTTATCACTTTGTCTCTAACAGCACTGGCATGTTCCTTCGAGGGACATCGAGGTGGTTGCTTATTTGGAATGGAAGATGGTTTAACATTCAAGTGGTGACAAATAAGGCTAGGGTCAACCCCCGGGGCGTCGTAGGCGTCCCTTGCAAACACATCAACATTTCTTCTCAGAAATCCAACCAGTTCCTCTTTTTCTTGAGGAGGCAACTCGGAACTGACCTGGAAAAATCTCTCTGGGTCATTGTCAACGATAAAATTTTCTAAACCTTCACACCTCATCTCCTCGGCTGGCTCATCGACTTGCCTTGCCGAGGTGGTTGGTTGCTATAAGTTCTCAGAGGCCGAGGACTCTGCATGGGACCTACGTGAGATGGCGGCCACCATACATTTCCTGGTCATGACCTGATCTCCACGAATCTCTTTAACTTGGCCTCTGGATGGGTATTTTACCTTTTGGTGAAGTGTGGAGGATACAGCTTCTAGGGCATGGATCCATGGCCTGGCTATTATCGCTGTGTAGGGCAAGTAGGCATCGACCACGATAAAGTTCACCTCCATCACCTCTGACCCAGTCTGTATGGGTAGTCTGATCTGCCCTTTTGGCGTAACAGTCTTCCCTTCGAAGCTAATAAGGGGAGAGTCATAAGCCATCAAATCCTCCGGCCTCAGATTCGGCCCCTTGTATAAATCAGGGTACATTACCTCTACTGCGCTACCCGGGTCTACCAGCACCCTTCTCACATCGAAGCCTCCGATTCTCAGCGTAACCACTAAGGCATCATCGTGAGGTTGGATAGTTCCCCTCTTATCCTCGTCCGAGAATCCTAATATTAATGAGCTTCCCTTTTTAGGCCTTTTAAATTCTCTTCCCCCGTCCTCGGCAGAGAGCCGAGCCACAGACAGCACCCTGGAAGGAAATGATCCAGTTCTTCTTAGGGCAGTGAGGATGACATGAATCGTTCCTGTGGGGGGTCTTAAGGATACATCTTTTCAAGGCTCTTGCATTGCCTGGCCCGGATTTCCGCTCGAGGAGTGTAAAAGGTGACGTAACTTTCCTTCTCGGACCAACTGATCTAGGTGATTCCATAGATTCCTGCAATCCTCAGTGGTGCGTCCATGGTCCTAATGATAGTGGTAATACAGGTTCTGGTTACGTTTTGAAGGGTCTCCAGCCATCTTTCTCGACCATCTGAAGAAGGGTTCGTTTCTCACTTTCTCCAGCATTTGTTGTACTGGCTCTCTGGACACGGCATTCACCATTTGCTTGTTACTTTGTCCAGCCTGTCTCGAAAAATCTCTCCTTGGCTAGTTATGGTTATATCGTTCTGACCTGAAACCATTCGCTTTGGGGGGAATGATCTTCTCCTTTCCCTTTCCTTGTAGCTGATCTTCTTCCACCCTTTTGTACTTATCAATCCTATCCATCAACTGATAAACATTGGCAACTGGTTTACCAGTGAGAGATTTCCTTAAGCCATGCTTGGTGGGGAGACCACTTTTGAATGTGTTGATAGCGACTTTATCATGGTCCTCATCCAACTCGTTATACATCTCCCAATATCTATCCGAATACGCCTTCAGGGTCTCTCCCTCGTGCATGGATAAGGACAACAACGAACTTAGGGGTCGAGGGACTCTGCTATTTGTAATAAAGCGAGAGCAGAAAGCCTAAGTGAGCTGCTTATATGAGCCTATGGAATTTGTCTCCAGGCTGTTGAATCATCTCATCGCCATTGGTCCCAAGCTAGATGGGAAGACTTTGCACATTAGGACTTCATTTTGCGAGTAGATAGCCATTTTTTGGTTAAACTGACTTATGTGCTCCACCGGGTCTGCTCGGCCGTTGTAGATGGCGAACATTGGTTGATTAAAGCGTCGATGCAACTTAGCCCCTTCAGTTCTGTAAATGAAGGGTGATCTTGAAACCTGGTCTAGTGCTCTATTCATAGCATCATTTCCCAAACCCTTGCTGGATGGGCTCTCATACTTTCATACAGGGCGAGACTCCTTCTCGCAAGAAAAAGTTTCACTTGGAGATGTTCTCGATCTCTATCAATAACTCACGTCCTCCTCATTAGAGGACGCATCTGAGCTGGAGGGAGATCGCTTTCGCTGCGCACGTCGCAACTTCCTTTTCAGATCATCTATTTCTCGCTGCATGGCCTGATGACTGTTTCGCCTTTGGGATACGTGACTACCTATCTGGGTATGACTCTGGCTCGTCTGGGTAGTATGTACGCTTCCCTCACGATTCCTTCTGCTGCCTGCGTTGGCAGGGTTATTTTGCCACTAGGACTCAATAGGTTCAGGGTTAGCCTGGTGAGGATTCTCCTGGTGTGGACTTGGTTCTGCCATGCTCAACCGTTGTGCTTACTGATACTCTAGTTCTTCTCACAGACGGTGCCAATTGTAGGGACATGGTTTTAGTTGGGCTGATCCTTATTGGTCAAGTCTTGGCCCAAAAGGTCCTACACAATGAATTTTTTGTAGAGTATGGGCGAAAGAACTTGGTTTCAGTTAGCTTAAACGGTTTATTGCATGGGTTCAGGGGATACAGAAATACGAACAAAAGGAGGTAACAGTGAAGAGAGGTCCTTCTCAAATGATCAGGTCTTAAACTTGATTAATGCCACAGATTCATGCAAATAAAAGTTCTCTACAGTGTTCTCTCCTCTCTCTCTCTCCGTCCCCCCTTTCTTGGGGGACCTTTACATATTATATAGGCCCTCTCCTATCATCTGGACTTTACACTTGTTGATCATCCAAACCCCTACTTGAGCACCTGTCCCATCAGACACCCTTATCAGTTCTTTGTGAGTTGCAGTGGCCAAGGTAACACTGTTCAGGGGTCTTCTCTTCATTAATGCGGCCAAGAGAGTAGTTGTGGTGCATTTAATGCGGTGGAGGCAGCTTTTGTTGAGATATTTTGGGTTTCCTTTCTTTTTACATACTTGGAGGGAGGACTACAGTAGTTGGGGCGCACCCTTGACCCGGATCTTGGAATGTCCGAGGAGGAATTACTCCTCGGACATGTTTTCTTTGCCCCAGTGGGCCTAAATAAGGATTCTGGACCACGACGCCTCCTCGGACGGGCCCAGGGCCCAGTCAACCTATTATTCTGGGCTGGTCCCCACATAAACCATATCAGATTCATCGCCATAAAATCATAAAATTATCAAATAGTCTTTCACGCTACAAATTCTCAGATTGAGCTTATTTAACTAAATACTTGTTTATGCCTTTTCAATTGCCACTTTCCTTAAAAAATTAAAGGATAATATATATGAACTATCAAAAGTCTCTTATACTTTAATTATTAATAATATTGAAACAGCTAAAAAGTTAATAATATCCACTTCTTTGGCTCTTCCTCTCCTCATTTAAGTGAATTACTTCTTCTTACCTATTCAATTGCCTCTTTCCATAAAATTAAAAAAAAAAAAAAAAAAAAATCAAAAGACAGTATATTCAAACTATCAAAACTCCTATATAAATAAATTATTAATAATTTTAAAGTAGCTGAAAAATTATTAATATCCACATTCTTCACATAGTAAAAGATGAAATGAAATGTTGGGAAATGAGAATTTTAAATTAGGCAACTTTATTTTGTTATGTAACTTATATAATTACCGGAGGACATATCCTTGGTAGCCATTTTTTTTTTTTTTTTTTTTTTTTTTTTTTTTTTTAATTTATAAATTTGAATTTAAGTGCATCAACAACTATGTAAATTTTAAGTAGTAATTCAAAGAATAATTGATGTTGTATGCTCATGCTTTGATTGTGTAAATTTCAAGCAATATTGTGGATTTGGGTTGTAACTTATAAGTTGTTTAGGAATTCTATACAGTCTACTTCTTTAGATGATTAAAAATATATACTATTACCATTAATTTATTTGTCTTCTCTCTTTGTCTCTCTCTCTCTGTCTCTCTGTTAAATATTATATATGTATTTAAAAAAAAAAATGAGAGAAAATATATATGTAAATAATGTGAAAGAGAGGGAGAAAGGTTGGAGAAATTGTCACAATAAGTTGGAAAATTAATAATAAGATGAAAATGACAAATTTATAGAGATGAGAATAAAAAGAGCCAAAATAAATGAGGATAAAGGGACAGAGGAAGATTGATATTAAGATAAAGAGTAATGGAAAGATGAAAAGATGAAAGGGAGGGAGAAATGTTTGAGAAATTGTAACAATAATTTGGAAAATTGATAATAAGATAGAAAGTTAAAAGAAATGACATTTTTTATTTTTAAATAATGAAGTTTTTAATTCACCTTAAATGAGTAAATTATAGAAAAAAATTATAAAGCTTTTAGATATATATAGATTTCCTTCAAATTTATGAGTAAGTTGGGATAGGAACAAAAAAATATAATTATTTAGAACTCATTAGCACGTTTCTTATTTGGGCTGCACCTCTAACATTGTTGATCGATTGAATGAAATCATTGGATGATCTAAACCCTTGATTTGATTATATTTTCTCACCTTATTGTTGTCTCTAGCATATACAAATATATCAACCGAGAAGTAAGATCATCCTCACAATAAAGAGTCAAAGAGAGATAATCCAACTCACAAGTCTAATTTTTTATTGGATATGATATCTTCCTTCCTCCATATATAGGAGCCTTCATGGGCGAGCATTACATGCAACTCAATTACAAGCAATGGCCAAAACACTCAGTTCTCTCCTTTATATCTATCTCACTTTCGCTTTCTGTGTCATCTACTCTGATGCCGCGACCCCTAGTAACTTCACCTATATATGTGATCCCGCCAGGTATGCCCAACTTGGATTGGATATCAAATCACTCCCCTTTTGTGACAAGAAACTTTCCTACCAAGTCCGAGCAAGAGATTTGGTGAGACAAATGACATTGTACGAGAAGGTACGGCAACTAGGAAATCGTGCTTACGGAGTCCCAAGATTAGGGATACCTGAATACCAGTGGTGGTCTGAGGCACTCCATGGTTTGTCCAATGCTGGTCCAGGAACCTTTTTTGATAATTCAGTTCCACATGCAACCAGCTATCCCACGCCAATTCTCACAACGGCTTCATTCAACGAGTCATTGTGGAACACAATTGGGAAGGTATAGGAGCATTTTGTTGAAAAATAAAAATATAAATACACTGTTTAAGTTTTTCAGAACTTAAAAAGGTTTAAAGTAATCATTTTTAATCAATATTCATATGTATATACTAGTTTAAAGTGATATTTTTTTTTTTTTTTTTTTTTTTGTGCTCTAATTCTTAGGATTTTCTCTAAACTTAGGAACTTTTAAAAAATAGTAAATTATTCTTTCAAAAGTTTGTGCTTTTAAATTTAAAATTATTTGTAGTATAGATGAGCTAAAATTTGTTACACAATGTAGGCTGTTTCCACAGAAGCACGAGCATTATACAATTTAGGGCATGCTGGATTAACATTTTGGAGTCCAACCATTAATGTAGCAAGGGATCCAAGATGGGGAAGAATCATTGAGACACCTGGTGAAGATCCATTCGTAGTTGGCACCTATGCTGTGAATTACGTGAGAGGCTTGCAGGATGTTGAGGGAACTGAGAGTAATAAATATAAGGATTTAAACTCAAGACCACTTAAAGTTTCTGCATGTTGCAAGCACTTTACTGCCTATGATCTTGACAATTGGAAAGGAATTGAGCGCTATAGTTTTGATGCTAAGGTAACTACTATATGAAAATCATAATTCTAAAGTTGATATACCACTATGATTCAAAAAAAAGAAAATATTAAAGCAAAGTTTTTTTATTTTTTATTTTATTATTATTTGAAGGTGACGGAACAAGATTTGGTTGAGACATTTAACCGGCCCTTCCAAATGTGTGTTCAAAATGGTGATGTCAGTAGTGTCATGTGCTCTTTTAACCGTATTAATGGTATACCTGCTTGTGCTGATCACAAACTCTTAAAGGAAACCGTTAGACAAGATTGGGATCTTCATGGGTACAATCTGTCTAAATTCTAATCTCAATATTAAAGTACTAAAATTTAATTTGGATACTATTTTTGTAAGGCTAACATTACAATCGTTGCCAGATATATAGTTGCAGATTGTGATTCTGTTGAAGTAATGATTAAGGACCAAAAATGGCTAAACGTTGACAATGAAACTGCAGTTTCATACACAATACAAGCAGGTTATTAATGATGTTCCTTACCTATTCTTTTATTCGATTTCCTCATTTGATTTTTTGTTCACAGATGTTTAATTTCTACCTGGTTTAGGTTTGGATTTGGATTGTGGAGTTTACTACACCGACAATGTTGAAAGTGCTGTGAAACATGGGAAGGTTGGGGAGGGAGATGTAGACCAGTCACTGCAATACCTCTATGTTGTGCTTATGAGGCTAGGAATATTTGATGGACAGCCTCAATACAATTCTCTCGGTATAAATGATGTGTGCACTAGCGCCCACATCGAATTAGCAGGAGAAGCAGCGAGGGAGGGAATTGTTCTTTTGAAGAATGACAATGGAGTTTTGCCATTGGCAACTAAAAGGAACGAAACCCTAGCAGTGGTTGGACCACATGCTAATGCTTCCGTTGCCATGATTGGAAACTATGCATTTAACCCATGGGACAAAGGTTCTCCATGTCGATACAGTACTCCACTTAATGGCTTCTCCAGTTATGGAAGTGTGAACTATGCAGTAGGATGCTCCGATGTTAAATGTGCTAATGGGAACTTGATAGGCGCAGCCGTGGAAGCCGCCAAAACTGCTGATGCCACCATAATTGTTGCGGGGATAGATTTATCAATTGAGGCAGAGACCAGAGACAGGTTGGATATCCTCCTTCCTGGAAAACAAACTGATCTTATCAACCAAGTTGCTGATGTTGCGAAAGGCCCAGTAGTTCTTGTAATCATGTCGGCTGGAGGTATTGATATCTCCTTTGCTAAGAGTAACCCGAAAATCCATGCCATCTTGTGGGCTGGATATCCTGGAGCAGAAGGTGGTCAAGCCATTGCTGATGTTGTTTTTGGAAAATACAATCCAGGTAACATCTAATTTGATTCCTTTCGCCAATGCAAATCTTTATCTCTAAGATTTTGCATCATTATTTACACCTTATTTTCTATGTTTTTCAGGAGGAAGATTACCTCTTACTTGGTATCAAGCTGATTATGTTGACAAGATACCCCTAACATCCTTGCAATTAAGGCCAGACAATAGCAAAGGCTACCCAGGTCGAACATATAAATTCTACGATGGCCCTACTGTCTTCCCTTATGGTTATGGCCTCAGCTACACAAAATTCAACTATACACTAAAAGCCGCGCCATCAAAACTGCCGACAAAATTAAGTAAATTTCAACACTGCCGTGACCTACCATATAAAAATGGAACCATCAAGCCTAGCTGCCCAGCAATTTTAATAGATGACTTGAGATGTCATCAAAAATTCACATTTGACATTGAAGTAAAAAATGTAGGTAACAGAGATGGAGATGAAGTTGTGTTGATTTACTCACAGCCCCCACTTGGTATTCTTGGAACTCATATTAAGCAGTTGATTAAGTTCCAAAGGGTTTCTGTTGCAGCTAGGACGAGTAAGCTGGTTCATTTTGCCATTAATATTTGCCAGGGCTTGGGCATTGTAGACTCCAATGGTAATGCTGTCTTGCCATCTGGTTCCCACACAATCATCGTCGGTGATCATCAAATTGTACATCCAATTCAGTTAACATATAATTAGAGGTGTGAGGAATGAGACTTTTAATTGAATAAAGATTGTTGTAAAGTCAATTTTCTTCAAGACTTTCATATATTGATTGAATATTATAATACTACAATTTAAAAAAAAAAAAAAAAATGGAATCCTTCCAAGTAGGGTATTTGAAGGTAGGGTATTTCATTTCTTTAAATTTTTAGAGGTGAGATGATATTCCATGTAGCCCAACATAATGAAATGATTCTGTGGGTATAGATAAACAAACTTTGGTGTCAAATCATATATAATTTATGCACGCATTCATGGTCTAGATTTTTACATATTGCACATAAACTATATTTTCTATTACGTGCTCTATCATGTTCAGATGCATAGATCCAAATGTTGTTTTGGGCTTAAGACCTATAAATCTCATTTATTTATCTCCTTCTTTCATTTTATTAAGAAAAAAAAAATCATTTCGAATTTGTTTGCACATCTATTTATCTCCATCTTATATACATACTAATTGTGACTAGTATGTACTATATATATATATATATATATATATATAAATATATATATTATTTATTTATGTTTGTATCTATACATTATTTAAGTGGTTTTTCTTGTTTGGAATCCTTATTTCTATTGTTAAAAAACACCCCTAAATTTTAGGTTTAAGTAGAAATTTTAGCTACAAAATTTGAAGACAATACAATCAAATATATATATATATATATATATATATGTGGGGCCGGAGAATTTGTAGTCCTGGCCCACTTCACAATAGGGCCCAAGACCTAAGCCAAAGAGAATAATTTCCGAGGACGCGTAGTAAGAGTCCAAAAAAGACCTAAGAATATGGCCGAGGACGATCTTATACTCGGCATCTCACAGAACGCCTAAAGAAAAGGACAAACTCAGTACATGGGCAGAACAAGGGAGAAAGCTGTCAATACTGTAGTATAGAACCTTGCATCTGGCAGGCCCATACTCCTCACCATGCTATTCAACTTTTACAACCACCCCCAACCACTCTAGGTATGGACTGATAGGACAGGTTTACACCCCAGAAAGTAAAACTTACACGTGGACACTAAGAGGAAAGTAAATACTAGTATAAAAGGGAATGAGAGCCCCAGAGGAAAAGGGGGCCTGAAGAAAGGAAGAAGGAGAAGGGTACTACGCTCCTTGGACACGGTCTGAGGACCTAAATCCTACAAACCGCATCGATAGAAAGTTTAGCTAGGTCCACCCTCATATAAACCTCCATAAAAACCACGATTAAATCGTTGTCCGGTAACTAAGGCCTAGCCTTTCAACCTCATGCTCTACAAATTGTATTGTTTGGACCCTTTACGTACGAGCCCACAATCATGTGTGGGTTGTTACAAATTGTGTCCCTACAATTGGCGCCATCTGTGGGAAAGGTTTGTGTGTGGCCCAGGCGGTGGAACGAAAAGTCCTCCCATCATTTCCAGCAGCCCGCTGCCGTATCCTAATGTAAAGTCCCACTAGGGGCTGCGTTTTGAAACGTTAACGATGCAGACAGTTCTAGGGGCTTTCAACGTCAGGTTAACGTTTTACACCTTGACTAGGGCGAATCACCCAAGGAGTTAGCCCCCCCCCCCCCCCCCCCCCAATATTTAAAAAAAAAAAAAAAAAAAAGCAAAAGTTTTGGACAGAACCAGGACATTGTATGGTCCTCGGACTCAAGCCTATGGGGAAACCAACTACCTGAAAGAAAAAACAAAGGTTTTGGATAGAACCAAGGCATTGTATGGTCCTCGGACTCAAGCTTATAGGGAAACCAACTACCTGAAAGAAAAAGCAAAGGTTTTGGACAGAACCAGGGCATTGTATGGTTCTCGGACTCAAGCCTATGGGGAAACCAACTACCTGAAAGAAAAAACAAAGGTTTTGGACAGAACCAAGGCAGGACTCAAGCCTATGGGGAAACCAATTACATGAAAGAAAAAAAAAGGTTTTGGATAGAACCAATGCATTGTATGGTCCTCAGACTCAAGCCTATGGGGAAACCAACTACCTGAAAGAAAAAAGGAAGGTTTTGGACAGAACCAAGGCATTGTATGGTCCTCGGACTCAAGCCTATGGGGAAACCAACTACCTGAGAGAAAAAACGAAGGTTTTGGACAGAACCAAGGCATTGTATGGTCCTCAGACTCAAGCCTATGGGGAAACCAACTACCTAAAAGAAAAAATAAAGGTTTTGGACAGAACCAAGGCATTGTATGGTCCTCGGACTCAAGCCTATGGGGAGACCAACTATCTGAAAGAAAAAATAAGGGTTCTGGACACAACCTGGACATTGTATGGCCCTCAGACTCTACCCCATGGAGGAGTTACCCATTAATAGTTGGCTTAATCCCTAGACCGAATGGAATCCCCAGTCTATCGTCGGATCCTCAATACCAAGGGAACTAATGCGATTGTGATGGGGCTAGGTGTTATAAAAAACACGGCCAAAGTCCCTCACTACTCGGCAACCCTCTCGGATGGTTTATTTTGAGTTTCTCATTCTCGGACGGCTGCCTCACACGCATTCGGAGCACTCAGCTGTTATCTCAGTTAATCTCATAAGTTTAATCTACTGTGGGTTAGCATTATTATATTTAATAATGTCGATAAGTTCAAATTAATAGCTTTTTGTTACAAGGTTTCCTGCCCTAAGTATCATTAAAGGAAAATACACATGTAGTACACCTATTCACAAAGTAATTGCTGCAGAAAAGAAAAGTATTTAGAAGGAAACAGATTCATCTTTTATTAAGACAAAGAAATAGTACAACGTACAATGAAAGAGCTTAAATAAGCTTATACTAAAAACTAACTACATAAGCAAAAAGAAAAGATACAATGGAATGAAGAAGAAGCAGAAGAAGAGGTGTAGAGAAGAGAGATGCAGCAATTCCAAGTCGTTGTCTAAGGAAACCATTTCCCAATACTTTTACATGCCCATAACTCAGGCAGTAAAAGAACTTAACGTGGGGCTAGCACCTTTGAAGAAAAGGTGCAGGAAGCGGGGTATTCGTGGGTGGCCACACAGGAAGTTGATGAACCTCCATATTAGCTGCGCTCGTGATAGAGCGGATGGTGATGACGACGGGAAACGTCACTGCTGTCGCACCAAAAATCTGATGCGACTAGTACCTGCTTCGGATTTTGACTGAAAGAGGTGGAAATATCGCCCCCACCTTGTAAAAACGGAGGATTGTCTTGAGTCTGTGTCTCCCCCATTCAGACCGCACCACCTTGAATCTCGGAAGGATCAGGTGCCTCTAGAATGGGTGTGATTCCTTCACCCCCACCCGTGCCTCAAACATATTGCTCTAAGGGTGGATTGCACTGGAGATAAAGACTGTGAGTATGGCTGAAGGATTAGGTATTTGAAGGGGCTGAGGGGTTTATATGTAAAGGGAGTAACCTCCTATCCTACTTATATAGAGGGCAAATTTGTGGCATTTAATCTATGCAGGTTTCCAAGAAGTGCTGCAGACAAGACGGTTTTGGTTTAATTTCCAACACCGTCTGCAATCGTAAGATTTGAATAGCCTCGTGAAGGGGACATATTAAAAACGCATCTCGAGCACTGAAACGTCGAGAACGCTGCGTGAGTAAATCTAGAGGGATGTCACATAATCTGGCGCACCTCCCATGCAAATGGAGACACACTGACATTAATAAAGTACAGAGCTGGGCAAGCCATGATTTGAGCCCGACATCACCGAAACCCTCCTCCCCAACCAAGAGGTCGGGTAGCAGGATTTTGAAGGGCTATTGTGGGGCCGGAGAATTTGTGGTCCCGACCCACTTCACAGTAGGGCCTAAGACCCAAGCTGAAGAGAATAATTTCCGAGGACGTGTAGTAAGAGTCCAAAAAAGACCTAAGAATATGGCCGAGGACGATCTTATGCTCGGCACCTCATAGAACGCCTAAAGAAAAGGACAAACTCAGTACAGGGGCAGAACAAGGGAGAAAGCTGCCAATATTGTAGTATAAAACCTTGCATCTAACAGGCCCATACTCCTCACCATGTTATTCAGCTTTTACAACCACCCCCAACCACTCTAGGTATGGACTGATAGGACAGGTCTACACCCCAGAAAGTAAAACTTACACGTGGACACTGAAAGGAAAGTAAATACTAGTATAAAAGGGAAAGAGAGCCCCAGAGGAAAAGGGGGCCTGAAGAAAGGAAGAAGGAGAAGGGTACTATGCTCCTCGGACACGGTCCGAGGACCTAAACCCTACAAACCACATCGACGGAAAGTTTAGCTAGGTCCACCCTCATATAAACCTCCATAAAAACCACGATTAAATCGTTGTCCGGTAACTAAGGCTTAGCCTTTCAACCCCATGCTCAACAAATTGTATTGTTTGGGCCCTTTTCGTACGAGCCCACAATCATATGTGGGTCGTTACAAATTGTGTCCCTACAATATATATATTTAACTCTTATGTAAAACTACCATTTTTAAAATCCAAATTTTTAGCCTCTTTTATCTTTGCATTTTTCAAATTTAGGTTTTTTTTTTTTTTTTTTTTTTTTTTTTTTTTTTTTTTTTTTTTTTTTTTTCTCCTAATTTCCAATACAAATGGCCGTAGGTTTTTAGCACCAAAAAAATTATTTTTTTTTTTTAAAGTTAGAAATTTAAAAGAAGTCATTAATAACTACATTTGACACATTTTTTTCCTAAAACTTAGCACACACTATTTCTATTTAGAAATATCTCACACATATCTTTTTAAGTTTCTTTGTACATGTTTTTATATGAGTAATGCTACAGACACAAATTATTCTACAAACATTTTACAAACTGCTGATGTGGCATACTCCACCTCGGCTTTTTAACAACTAAAATACCATGTCAGAAATTAACAAAGTAAATTAAAAAAACAAAAAAGAAACCCAAATCTCGTTTGCAACAAAACCCTCTCCCTTTCCCTCTCTACGCCTCCCTCTCTGCCTCAGCAGTATCGTACGACACTGCATCTCCTCTGCCTCTTTGGTCTCACATTCAAGCTAAAGAAATCTGCTTCCTCTTGCCGACTAACGCCGCTGCCACACCTCTCGCCGGAATTGCTACAGAAGTCGCCGGTACCATGGCCGAGAACAGTGTTGCAATCACATCTGATGAGAATGATGCTCCCACTTCAGTATCTGATGGTTCTAATTCTTCTACTTTTGGTAATTCCTCAACAAATTTAGATAAGAAAGACATGCAATGCTTTAGGTAAGAAAACCATACGGTACTGCTAAGGCAGAGAGGGAGGCGCAGAGAGGGAGAGGGAGAGGGTTTTGTTGCAAACATGATTTGGGTTTCTTTTTTGTTTTTTAATTTATTTTGTTAATTTCTGACGTGGTATTTTAGTTGTTAAAAAGCTAAGGTGAAGTATGCCACATCAGCAGTTTGTAAAATGTTTGTAGAATAATTTGTGTCCGTAGCATTACTCGCTTTTCTATTGCCTCAACTTTCTACTCACCTTAACACCATTTCCAATTTTAGGAAGGTTTCTTTCCTTTAATGTTATTGATCTACAGTATAATATTGTTATTTAAGAAATTTCCCCTATTTGGGATCCTTGTTTCCATGGTTTGAAAGTACTCCTAAATTTTAGATTTAAGCATAAACAAAATTTGGAGACAATAAAGTAAAAATTTATTTTTAACTCTCACATAAAACTACTCATTTTCAAAATCCTAAATTTTAACTACTTTGATCTTTGCCTTTTTGAAATTTAGGTAATCATTTTTTCTAATTTCCCAAAAAAAAAAAGGCCTAAAGTTTTTAGCACCATCTGTTAACAACTTTTAAAAATTAACTAATTTTTTAAATGCATTAATAACTACATTTAACTCATCATTTTTCTGAAAAATTAGCACACATTATATATCTATCTATCTATCTATATATATATATATATAGAGAGAGAGAGAGAGAGAGAGAGAGAGAGAGAGAGAGAGAGAGAGAGAGAGAGAGCCGTGGTTGTGCTAATTGACTTCACTAAATTGCAAAAATAATTTTAGAATTTTAAAAAGAGAAATGATATGTCTACAACATTTTTACAACAAATTCTAATTGGCAAGTTGTTATTAGTTGTTATTGTTGGGGTAAAAAAGTAATCTTAGCGTTAATTTGAAATTTGAACCAATAACAACTAATCACTTGTAATTTATTGTAAAAATATTGTAAAAATGTTGTAAATGTAGCATCTCTCTTTTAAAAATTTATGTATAACTAGATAAAGACCAGTGCATTGCACGGTTTTAGCATAAATTTATAGAATATATATTTTATCTGATAAACAACAATAAAATAAATAATTATTAAAAAATGATAACAATCTAAATAAAAAAATTATTATTTTGTAACAAACCAATTATGCTCTAATAAGAATTTTGTATCTTTGTTGAATACCTCTTTGTAAACTATATTTCTAGGGTATCCCTGTTCTTGTTTGTCAATTTTCTTTATTAGAAAATTTAATGATTAATAAAAATCATGTCAGACCATATTTAATGATTTATAAAAATAAAATAAAAAACTAAATGGACAAACGTCCTTCTTCTATAGGCCAAAGTGTATAACTCTAATAGATAGCCAAAGCTATTTCAATCGGAAAAAAATCAAATTGTTTTGAACAATTTATCATCAAATTTATATCAAGACATGCTTAACAATAAGCTAAAAAGAAGGTTGTTCTCTAAATCAAAATTGAGAGGATGAAAGCAACATATCACCATTGGAACCCATGTCATAAAACACAAAATAATTTTAAAAATCATGTCTAAGCATATTTAATAATTGATTCTCAAACTATAATCATATAAATTAGACAAAACATAAGTAAATTAGGTTAAACAAAAAACAAAAAATACACAAAACTTATTCAATTTAATGGATAAATAATTAGAGCAAACAAATATATACTTGGAAGGTTATAGGTAAAAGAAGGGAAGAATAGAGAAAAAGAACCGTATAGTAGGTATTCATTATGAATTATTTGATACACACACACACCACCCCAGATTGAAGAAGTTGATATTAACAAAAAGTCTAATGTTAGTTGAATAGGATTTTATATGGATAAAGTTATGTTGAGTTTAACTTCTTCTTCTTCGGATAACTTTAAACTTTTATTAAGCTGATTATAACCAAAAAAAAAAAAATCTATTCTATTTCCTAATTGCCATCATTCAGGTTTACTTATTTCTTTTTAGTTTGAATTAACACATCGTTAGTGTTTTGGATAAAAAGAAATCTTTTTTGTTTTTCTCATTACAAAGTTAAATACCCTTAATTCTCTTTACATTACCAAAAGTTCATATATCTGAAAATAAACATATTAGTATTACATAGAAACTAAACAATTCAGAAGAATGGAAATGCCAAGGAGTAAATAGTAAATACTGGCACTCCAAGCCAATGTATGCAGTAATGCAAGCCAACCAAGTTAAGCAGCACATTGCACATAGGTTTGAATAGAAACATTTGGACATTTGCTGGTTTTTTCTTTTACATGAGTGCAGTAATATAATTAAAAAACAAAAAGAATTAGTTGAAGATTTTAGATTGTAATTGATATATATATTTTTTATCAACTTATAAATTATAATAAGAAAAGGATTAGATAAAGAATTTGATTGTAATCAAATTAAAATTTATCAACTTAGAAATTATAGGAAAAGAAGATAAGAAAAAAAAAATTTATATCTATTTTTTAAAAATATAAAAAAATTTCTGCATTTTGATGAAGTCACTTGAAGCAATCATGACTTCTAAACCCAACTTTAATTATATAATATATAATATGATATGATATGATTTTAACAAACTTATACTGAAACACTAACTTAAAAAACTAAAGTAAAAAATAAAAGAACTAAAGGTAAGGAAACTGATAAAGTGATAAGTAATAAGTCATCTCAAATTCTCAATGAACGGCTATTTAAAATAATCAACTAAGGTAACAAATTGAATAGACAAGTATCCGAATGTATCTGAAGAGTGTATTGTGATAAATTGATAGGTAAGTTGTTAAGTTCTAAAAATTTAGGTTTAAATGTTTAAAATCATATTTTATTTTATTGATAAACCAAGAATAAAACATGTCTAAATGTTTAGGCAATGCTTAAAAGTGGTGATTTCAAGGTTCAACTTCATCTGATTGCAAAAAAAAGGAAGTGTGGTTCTATTTTGCTTGACCGATCGAGAATTAGGCTCGACTGATTGAAAATCGCAGGTCTAGTTTTTCTGTAGAATTTTCAAATAGGCCCAAGCCCACAAAAACGTTTAGGGTTTCATCTAAACTTCTCCATATATAAAAGGGAAACCCTAGCCACGTTTTGAAGACTTTTTGGAAGACTTGTGTGTTACTTTTTGTGAGATCTGAGAGGTTTTGTACCTTCTAACTACACAAGATTCTATTAGAGTAAGAACTACAAACAAGTGTTGGTAGAACATAGTTGCTGCATCAAGATCATTATAGATGGTGATTTGAAACCTTTGAGTGGGATCTCTAAGTCACAGGCAAGGTTGCTGTAAATCCAAGAATAAAAGGAGTTCATGGATTTGGAGTTTGCACGTGGTCGTGTCAGTAAGTTACTACATGAGGTAACAATAGATTTAGGGTTAAATCTTATTGTAAAAAGTTCAATTCTTTTATAGTGGATTTAGTTTATCTTGAGAATAGTTAGGTCAAATCCTCCCCATGTTTTTACCTTGAAACGGTTAGTTTCATCTGTTTTCTTGAATCATCATATAGTAGTGTTATTTATTTTTCCGCTTTTGTGCATGATATGATTTATTTGTGTTTAACCTATATGTGAATAATTAATCTAAGTAATATCACTTGGTTGATATATTAGGTTAAACAATCCGGTTTAAGGGGTCTAAACGAACATACAATTAGTATCAGAGTGGGTTAGCTTCTATTTATATGTTTCTTAATCTAGAGTTGATCCTTGACCCTTGCTATCATGGAACACGGTCACTCTCTTATGATCCCTCTGCACTTTAATGGGAATAACTATGCTTACTATAAGGTTAGGATGAAAGCCTTCTTGAAATCTATTAATGAGAGAGTATGGCTATCTGTTGAAAACGGTTGGGAAAGACCAACCACTACTATTGGTGAATGGACTACTGCCCAAAAGGAAGCAGCAAGCTTTAACAATAAGGTTATAAATGCAATATTCAATGCTATTTTCATGGAAGAATTTAAGAGGATCTCAAATGTGAAGATTGCTCACACTGCTTGAAACATCTTGCAAACAGTGCATGAAGGCACTAAGGCAATAAAAATCAATAAATTGCAACAGTTGATTTCTAGATTTGAAAGTATTAGGATGTTTGATGATGAATCTTTTGATGAATTCTATGCTAAGTTGAATGATATTGTCAATTATGCTTTTAATTTGGGTGAAGTTTATGATCAACCTAAAATTGTTAGGAAAATTCTTAGATCATTAACTGAGAATTTTAGACCTAAAATGACTACCACAACTAAAAGGAAGGATGTTGACTCTATTCCTATAGATGAACTGGTAGGATCTTTTCAATCCTATGAATTTGACTCATCAAAATTTAATAAATCTAAATCTATGGCTTTAAAATCTGTTGTTGATGTTGATGATTGTGGATTTGATAATGAACTCTCTTCTACTAAGATTGCTTATCTTGCCAAGAAGATTAGAAATTTTCTGAGAAATAATAATAGGGGGGCAAATAATAGAAACAATGTTGATACTAAGAATGTTAAGAAGAATGACATTGCCAAAAACAACAATTCTGGAAAATCAAAAGATAAAGTACGTCAATCTTCTAATAGTTCTTTTCTCTGTTCTCGTTCAAAAAAAAAAAAAAAAAAAAAAAAAGATCTTCTAATAGTTCTTTGGGACAACAGTGTTATGGTTGTCAAGGCTATAGACACTAAAATCTGAATGTCCAAATTTCTTGAGATCCAAAGGTAAAGCTATGTCTATTACTTTGAGTGATGATGAAGCATTTGATCATGAGTCTGAAAGTGATCAAGAAGGAAACTTCATGGCCTTCACTGCTACTACTATAGTAAGTGAAATTGAGAATGCTAATGAGAACCCTTCTGATGGGTAACTCTCTGAGAATGCTGATTTAAAAGAGGCTTATAAAAAGCTATGCAAGATTGCAACTAAAGATGCTATGAGTGTTGAATTAGGGTTGAAAAAGATAAACACTCTTAAACAAAAAAAGAATAACTTGCTGCTAAAGCTTATTGATGCTAATGAACTCTTGAACTCTGTTAAGATTGAGAATATGACTTTGCTTAAAAAGGTTAAAAGTTTAGAATTAGAATTATTTGTTGCTAGAAAACAAATAGATAGGACTTTTACTTCTAAACTAAATGATATGTTACATGTTCAAAAGTTTGTTTCTGATAAGACAAGTTTAGGGTTTGTTGAGAGTGGATCTACTACTGTGGTTAATCCTCCTAAGTTTGTACCTACTACATCATTTTCTGTTGTTCATCCAACTCTTTCTAAAGTTAAGGAAGTAGTTCTAGCTTCTAGAAGAACTAGGGTAGATCTAAGTGAGTCTAAACCTAAGAATCCCAATTAATCTGAAAGCAAGAAAAACCACAAATCCTAGTGGTTTTGTCACTTTGTGGTGGAGTTGGGCATACTAGATTGAATTGCTTTAAGTTGCAAGCTTTAAACCAAGCTTCCAAACAAAAAGTGCCAGTGCCAAAAGCTTAAGATCCTATGGCACTAATACATGAGTTGGTAAAAGTTCTTAATCTTTATACCAATACTAAAGCTAAAATTGGGGTAAATTCTAATAGAAATCCCAACTCCAAGTTTGCATCTAAAAAGGTATGGGTGCAAAAGACTTAGCCTTAGTGAGTCTGTCTGACATGGTTCTTGTGTTAATTCTTTCTATCTCTTGTGATCAACATTGTTTTTCTTTAGGTTTGCATTTGCATAACATTCATACATTGCATTCTAGGGTTGTTTTTGTTGTTTTTTAGTTTTTTTTAGATAAAAAAAGGTCTTTGTATTATACATCTTCGAGATGTGTATTTGAGGTTGGCCTATGAAATTTACATCTCATGATTATGTACCTTATTTAGCTTTGATGAGCTTTATTTTTTTGCACTATGCTAGTTTGTGATATGTAGTGTTTATATTGTGTGAGTTGTTTATGGTTTTTAATCACATGCTCTTGATTTTGAAGTCACATTCTTTTGATTGTAAAGACTAAAAAATCCTAGGAGAAAGGCATAAATAACCATCTCACTGCTGTTACTCATCAATTATGAACACTTGTGTGCAAATCATAAAAACCATGCTCGGTAAGGTGTAGTACTTGCACAACAAATTACTTAAGATGTTATTGTACATTAGTTAAAATAAGAAAAACGTAAAATGAAAAAAAAAAAAAAAGTAAAAAAAAAAAATGCTTCAAAAGAAAAAGAAAAAGCAAAAGAAAAAAAGAAAAAAATTGCATGGTTGCAAGCATGTTTTCTAGGAGATGTGGGAGTTATATGATGAAAATGGCCAAATACCACCATTTTGCAAAATTTGTAGCAATTTAGCACTGTTTCGGAACTAACTAGCAATCCACTACTTTTCTTGTACTCAAGTTTGACAAACTTGAGTTCTAAATGGTACTCAAGTTTATGAAACTTAAGTTCCTAGAAGTTCTACCACCGTGGCATAGGCTAACCTGACATTTGGATTAAAAAATGCCACTTGGTACTCGAGTCCTAGGAAGTCAAGTATTGTGTTGTGGTACCCGAGTTTCTACAACTCGAGTATGGCTCGAGTTGCACAACACTAAAAACACAAAAGATGACTTTATTTGTCACTTTCACTTCTCACTCTCACTTACTAGAACACACTCTCATTCTCCTTCACACCCAAACATACAAACTCCAAACCCTCACTTCATCGGTGGCAGAAGACTCTTATTGGTGACCTCTCACTCAGCTCTTTAACTGTCTCACACTGAGGTCAGTTTTTTCGTTTTAGGTTTATGTCTTTCATTTGAAATTTTAATGGATTCAAAATTAGAAATATTGAAAAAAAAAAAAAAAAAACAGAGCTAATATTGTGTTTCTATCAATAGAAGTGCAAAGAAGTAAGACTCAAAAGTACTTTTCCCTTTTTCTTACTTTTAATTATTTTGGGGATTGAGAAACAAGATTCTTATATATCTTAGCTTAATACATTTGGGTTATTTCAAATTTGGAAGAAAGGTAAATGTAAGACTCAAAAGTACCTTTCTCTTTTCCTTTTCCTACAAACAGAGCTAGACTTGATATGGTTGCTTGGAGTTTAAATTATCTATTTTGATTTTATATTTTTTGGGGATAGATGAATTTGATTTTGATTTTGCCTTTTATTTTATTTTTGGTGGAAAATGTAATTGGGCTATTGCTAAATCATGCTTATAATTTTGTGTACATTATTGCGGATGATAACAAACGTTATGGCATGCACAGCAACAACATATTATTTGGTCACTGTGTAGAAATTACTATAATAAGTGTTGTTTATTGCAATGAAAAATGTCCCAAAATGCTAATTTGAGGCTATCATAGAAACTTTGTTTGTTTCTTGAAAGCAATTACAACTGTTTCTCAAAAAAAAAAAAATACAACTCCCCATTTTTTTTTCCCTTTTATATCAGATAAGAATTACACATTGTTTTGAAATTCATAAGTGAGATGAACTTTCATTATTGTTTTAATCATTTCCAGTTGTGGATTTTAATATTAAGCTGCTCACAAACAATTGGTGGGAAAAGATTGAAGCTTAGTATTTAGGACACAGGATTATTTTGAATTGTAATTCATATTAATCTTTGATTAATGATACTTCTAGAAGTGATAGTTTATGGTAACATGTAATATTTTTCTTCATAGCTTTTGATGCATAAATAGATTGTTTGTACATTAGACAATCTCTACAATAGAAATTATTCATTACTTATCTCTCTCTCTCTCTCTCTCTCTCTCTCTATATATATATATATATAGGTAAAGTTTAGAGAAAATCCAATTACATTCTATAATTGAAGTCCAATTTTGCACCATGTATCCTAAATTATTTATTTTTAGAGAGTTTTATTTCTTAACTTTGGAGTTAAATGTGGGACCATATCAATAGAGACAAACTGCTATCACTGGACCAGTAGTAATTACTCTCTTATTTGGTACAGAATCAGAGAACAGTCATTTTCATGAAAAGAGAAAAAACAATGATAAAGGAGAAATAGTTTCTTGGTTCCAATCTAGTAGATGGCGGAGGGTACTTGGGTTTTCTCTAAATTGTATTAGTTTTATGGTGAAACTCTCTCTCTTTCTCTCTCTCTCCTATTATTTTCTTTTGAAAATAAATTGCATAGAATACATAGTGATTGATACATCCACTAACATTAAAAATTCTAAACTTTATTGATGCTGAAGTGAGTTTAGTTGTTCTTGTGGTTGATGGGATCCTTGTTGAACCAAACTGGTAGGGCTGGTTTTAATGGTGGTGGTGGGGTTGTGAAGGGGGTGTTCAATTATGTTTCTTTATTTGTTAAATTGGTAGTTGTGTGGTAGACTTGTTGAACTTGATTGCTTTGAATATCTCTTATATATATATTACAAATTGGGATTGATCAAGGGAGGTCAGCTTTGCTTACACTGGCTTTGTTGGTTTTGAGGGATTAATTACTTGAGAAAAGACAATATATTTGTATTCGTTCAGGTGATAGTTGTTGATACCGTATTTTATCTGCCCTCGATTTGCATGCCGGACCCCAAAAAGCTCAAAAATATCATTTTCTCTCCATGGGTCCACGAAAGCATCCAGAATAATGTGGTGTGACCCATTCAGGCACCAAAGCACACGAAGTACCTTTTTTAGCTAAAATAACCTTGGTCAACCCTAGGTTTGACTGAAGGTCAAACGAGATCAAAACCCTCACAAAACAACATTTTTCATAATTTTACATCAACCTAAGATTCACGGAGAATTTTGACAACTTTGACCAAGTTCGACCTGAAGTCGATCTTGGGTGGGCCCAAAAACCTTAATTTTGATCTGGCTATCATGACAGGATGAAACCAATGCCATTGCAGAGATTATCAAATTATCATTTCAACGACTATTCATGGGTTGAAATCAGAGTTAGAATGGCCAAGTTATCACGAAAAGCAGGTGACGCACCGATCGATGCACCATAAACTTCCAAGAGCCATAACTTTTGATCCGACCGTTGGATTTTCAAGATTCATACCTTTTTAGAAACATGAACCCAAGATCTTTCCAGGGGTATCTAGATCAACACTTGTTTAGGCCCTTTGAGGTTGGTAGCCCTTGGAGGGCCGCCATCTCGTAAAGCATGCTGGGGCTATAAATAGCCCTAGGCACCCCTTAGACCAAAGGGAGAAACATTTTGCTGAATTTTACTCTCTGCCCAACTTCTCTACACGTATTTTCTCTCTTCCAAACACACACACACACACACACACACACAAAAACCCAAAAAACACATCAAAGCTTCTTGATTCTTCCCTCTTCACCAAAAATACAAGGTATTATTCTTATACCCAATTTTCCTTTCCTTGGTTCTATGCTTTGGATTTGGGGTTTAGGGGTGTAGACGTAGCCTTTTTAGCTATCATCCACACCCCTAACCTTCTAAATCTCTTTCTAGCATTTATCTTGCTATTTTTACTTGAATAACATGATTTATTGCTTTCATTAACATGTTTCTTGCTTTATGTGTGTTTCTAGCTTAGATTTTTTTGTTGTTATGTCTTATGCCATGTTTTATACTTAGATCTACATCCTTACATGCTATGTTTAGATCTATGTGCTTAGGGTTTTATGCCATGCTTCCCTTTGTTTCGTTCCTCTTTTTGCTTTATGTTGATGCTAGGGTTATGTGCTCACATGCTTGTCGTGCTTTACTCGAATCTATGTGTTTATGTGCTCTTTGCCATGTTTTATACTTAGATCCATGTTCGTACATGTCTATATGCTTGGATCCATGTCCTATCATGTCTATGGTTATGCCTTGCTTATTTCTACATGTTTACATGCACGTTTCTAGGTTTCCACGTGCTTGTGTGCTTGGATCTATGCTCTACATGTTTCATGTTATTTTCCATGTGCTTGTGCGTTCCATGCCATGTGTGTGCCTAGACTAGACTATATTTATCATGCCATGTGCTATTGTAGTCCTTTTGTCTCTTTATCTTTCTTTCTTGTGTTTTTGGCCTATTGGTTCAGATCTGATCTAGACCCTATGGTCTTTGTCATCCTCCATATACCTTGGCCCATATCAAAGGGTTTGGATCACCCTATTTGCATGTTTATGCTTGCTTACTTCTATGCTTTATGCTTGTGCTAGCCTCTCTTATTCTAGGCTTTGCCATGTTTGAAACCCTTTGCAAGTTTGTGGTTGTGTGGTTATGTCTGACGCCCATGAGGCCTTGTTTGGATGTAACCATTTGGGAGGCATCTCCGGATGCCAGGTTGCTTTGTGCATACCTTTCTCCTTTTCCGCTCCATGCGATGATATGCTTATCATGCTTATTTGTGCCACTCGTTGGCTTTATCCACATCTATACACGCTTGCTTACATGTCCATGCATGAGTCTTGCTTGTTAGTATGTCATCCATGCTTTAACACAATGAAACTATGGACATTCGATCCAAACCTACATTTATCCTTTGCAAACACCACCTTTTGTTTGCTTTCTTGCTTGTTTACCTTTTGTTTGCTTTCTTACTTGTTTGCCTTTTTGCTTGTCTTGCTTGTTTGCATGCTTGTTTGTTTGCTCGCATCCTTGTTTCTATGCTTGCCATGTCTATCGCGCTTATCTACTTTATGCCTCTTTTTATAAGCACTTTGCATCTTTTCCTTCCATTTCTTGTTTGTTGGCTTCTTGTCTTTGCCTTTGCATGTACACACATGGAGCAAGGACGCATGGAGCTAGGGCATAGTTTTTCAGGCACAAGCAAAAGGGCACAGGTGTAAGCATGAGCCAAGCGACTACTGTCAACAGGTTTAGGAGTTTAGCCTTTCCCTTTGGTTATGTACTCTTTTAAACCCCTTCCTTCCTCCTCCCTTTCTTCCTTAGATGGTTTGTATTAGGTATATCATGTTGTGTACCATTCGTCCCCATTTCTAAAGTATGGCAACTCCTGTTTATTTTCCTGCACTTATATTTTGGGCTATGCTTTAGCGATGTAGGCATTTACTTTCCTGCTTTGTGTGCTTGCATTGTGCATGATATATGTATGTACATACACTTGCTCCTCTCTTCCGATGTGATTGTCACAATCCGTGTCACCTAAGTCAAGCAATGCCTAATTTCCACCATGAAAGTAAGGTGACATGTCATCGGATTTTTGCCGTAGAAATCTAGCACTTTGCTCGAATGCCGTAGGAAAGCATAGATTGGGACCACACCCATTCAAAAGCCAAACTTCAAAGCCCCCCCCCCCTGCACGCAAAGCCTTGAAAACCAATTCCAAAATCATGTTTTTACTACCAATTTTCAAAAATTAAGGTTTTATCAAAACAAAGGACTGTCCTTGGACAAACATTATGGGGTGCCTAACATCTTCCCCATATGTAACCAAACTTCTGGACCTAAGAATCAATATTTTTTTCCATCCACATTAGATTAGGAAAAATGACCTTTTTCTTAACCTAGGATTGGTAATAAAATCAACTAGAAAAAGGTGTCCAATCATACTTTAGAAAAACCCAATGATTGGTGGCAACTCCACTCACCTTTGGTAATCACTTAAAATTTGGCTCAGACTCTTGCCATATCGCCAAAGGTAGACCTACCTTCCTCCATCGAGAGAGAGAGAGCACCCGAAGCTCCATGCGAACACACACCATCATAAATCGAGATGGGTCCTCCAACAAGGCCCCGTGTGTTTGAGAGCTGTCGCCACGATCGGTGGTTGAATAAGGGCCTATGACGACAGCGGCGGTCTTTCCACCACCGTTCAAATCGAGGCCGGGCATTGACAATAGTCACTTTGAAACTTATGTGATAAATAATGTAGAAATTGTGCTTATTTTCTATCTACATATCACCTTGTAAGTATCTCATACACTTACTAGTTGCACACACCATAAGCAAAACATTGTTAAATTTGGAACATGTAATTGTATGTTAAGTTTCTTGGGTCTCCTTGATTTCTTCCCAATTCCTTTCAACTTGTCAAACCTTTCTTCATGTACATTTCGATTCCTGTCCGATTCCTACCGACCGATCGGATTTTGATTTTTAAAACACCTTATTGTACATGTATACAACTACTAATATCAACTTTTAATTATATTTTTTAAAACACCTATTGGATAGACCCAAAATTATAATTATTCTTATCTACTTTTTTTATACATCTCTATCAATTTTTAGATAAATACAAAAACTTAGTTGTTGTTATTTTTTGTTTAAGTTACATATGATTCTTGATTAAACTGTGAATCACATAGGCATAACACTAGTGTGTATATCTCATGCACATCTTTTTCCTAAAAATTAGCACAAACTATCTCTATTTAAAATATCTCACATGTCTTTTTTCTAGTTTCTTTGCATAGGCTTTTATATTGTCTCAATTTTCTGCTTATTTTAATTATCACCATTTCCAATTTTAAAATTTTTGTTTCATTTGACATTATGGAGATTATTAATTTTTTTTTTCCACAGTTCCTTTGATCTCTACATTTTTTCTCACTTCATCATCATCTTTCTTTTCAAAGAGGTGTGTTTCCTTCGACGTTATTGAAGTTATTATTTTTACATTGTGTATTTTTCTTTTCATAATATATATTTTTTCTAATATTACATTTCTTTAATCTCTTTATCTTTTATTTATATACTAGCCTCTAAGCATGCACGTTGTGCGTGATTAAATTTTAGGAGTTTTCTTTTGGAATTCAAATGAAATTTCTTATTTGACATTTATAACTCTATATCTAAATGAAGTTACCATTCATTAATGAAGGTATTTTTGAACCACATAAAAGTCCAGTTTAAAAAGGAGAATCCTCTTTTACATATATACTAGCCTCATCACATGTGCTTTGCATATGCGATGAGGCTTTTCCTTTTTTAGTGGTCCTATTTTGTAGCAAAAAAAAAAAAAGTGTTTTTATTTTATATATATAATTTTTATTTTGAAAATTTAATTTATAAGTGAGGCTTTTTTTAGTGGTCCTATTTTGTAACAAAAAAAAAAGTTTTTATTATATATATAATTTTTATTTTGAAATTTTAATTTATAAGTGAAAAAAAAAAATTAAAAATCAATAGGAGTGTAACCCTATTTTTTAGGCAATGTTTTAGTAGGAGTTAGAGTTGTATTCTTATCGGATTGTGGCAATGTTTTAGTAGGAGTTAGAGTTGTATTCTTATCGGATTGTCCTTTAGTTTTGTCTCTACTTAAACATAGGGATGTAGGGGCATTTTAGAATTATTAAAATGAGAAATCTAAATAGGAGATGCCCCTTAAATAGTGACTAGCCTCATCACACGCGCATTGTGTGTGCTATAAGGCTTTTTTTTAGCAAAAAAAAAAAAAAAACTCTGTGTTTTTATTATTATTATTATATATATATATAATTCTTATTTTGAGAATCTAATTTATAAGTAGATAAAATAATTTAAAAATTAACAGGAGAGTAGTCCTATTTTTTAGACAATTTTATAGTGGGAGTTAGAGTTGCATTTTTACCTAATTGTCTTTTAGTTTTTTCTTTACGTAAACATAGGGATGTAGGGGTACTTTTGAACTAAAAAAACGAGAAATCCAAATAGGGGAAGCCCCTTAAATAGTAGTGTGTGTGTGTGTATAAAAGATAGTAGTACTTATTTATATCCCCAATTTTCGGTCAATAATTTTGTAAAATTCATTGATAGTTACTAGATTAAATTCAAATCACTATCCACCCCAATCCATATATAGAGATTAGAATTTGAAACCAAATTGCAACTTAAAAAAAAAAAAAAAAGGAAAATAGTTGATTACATATAGTAAAAATGTCATTTTCCTTAATTTTGTTCCAAAATAAGTCATAATTAAATATTGTTTAAATCAAAAGAGAAGATAATGAATAAGTGGATAACGATAAAGACAACTCTATGGAAGAGTAGTGAAAATATTGTAGGAAATTCTTTATTCCCACAACATTTTTTTTAAATAACATTTATGGAAGTTCCCACAACAATTTTAAGTGTTATGCATTTCTTATCCCAAAAAAAAAATGTGTTATGCCTCATGATTTAAAACCATAGGAACTTTTGTATCTACATCCCAACACCCCTAGGAATTTTTGTAATTGAAAAATGTGCCAACTCCAAATTATGATGAATGAAAATTAGTAACTTTTAGAAAAAAAAAAAAAAAAAGAAAAAGAGAAAAAAAAGAAGAGCCCAAAAAAGAAGGAGTTTCTCTCTAATGGTTATATTTTCAAAATCCACATTCAATAAAAGATTTAGGAGAAGTTTGAAGGGTTTATTCAAATTACTTTGGAAAGAATATTTTCCAAGTCCTTATAACCAATGTCCCAAAAAATGGGGGGGGGGGGGGGGGTGGGGAAAGGCCATTATATTTGAAAAGAAAATGGTAAAAGAGTGATTGGAGAAATTTAAGGATTCCTTAGTGCACATTTATGGTCAAAAGAGAACAAAATTATTTTAATCTAGGAAGGATTTCATAACAGTTTAAATGGAAATAAACCTTTTTTTCCCCTAAAGGGTCCTCACATAACCCACAGTGGATTGAGATCAAGTGCAATACCTAAGGTATTGCATCTGATGCAATTGGTATGGATGGTTGAGATATAAAGTTGCAAAAATCAACTTTATATTTCAACCATTAAATATAAAAAATGAGTGAAAGTAAAAAAGTAAAAGTTAAAAAAAAGTTAAAAAAAAAATTGTGAAAGAATTGGGTGAATTGCACTGTGTAATTGCATATAGAAATTGCATCGGATCCCAATCTAGCCACAACTTACAAGCTGGCCCAATAGCTTGCTAAGCTTCTAGGTTCGATACTATTAAGGCATGTGGATAGCCCATAAACCTAGTAGGACAGTCCATGAGTTGATTTTTTTGGGCCATGGTTGCCTACTAGGCCGATTGATTAGCCTAACCCATAAGGCAAACCAGTTAGCTTGACTTGTTAATCTGAAATTTATAACAAAATAATTCGTGTGGGTGGGTGGGAGTCAGACTTAAGACATTAGAAAATAATAAGATCACACACTTAACCACTAGGATATTTAAAATGATTGGGTAAATTATGCTTACTAAATATATATTGGACAAAATTTAGCGACAAAATTGATTGTAATCTAAGACTAGAACTTCAATTAATATTTTTTTTCTTGGAAGTGAATTTTGACAAATCTATCATTAGATTGCATCTTCTTTTTATATCCTAATGCTTGCAAAATTTCTAGAAAATTAAAAATCAATAGCTATGTCATCAATAATTTTTTTAAATTGTAAGTTTTTGTAGTTTAAAGCTATGCATACAATATAAACTTTTAGATCATATAGTAAATAATATCCGATTGATAAAAAATTTGGCATATGTATTAAGAGCATAAAAAACATACTATTTAAAAGTTAGATTTTCAAAATATATAGTAATATTTATTTGATTGATTAAGGCTGTAATCTTAGGATACAACCAATTTTCTAACTAAACTTTCTCCATATATATTTTGCTAATAGCATGATAACATTGATTATGAAAAAGAAAAAAAGAAAAAGAAAATGGGTATGAATTTTGTTTATCAAAATATAGAAAAAGAAAAAAGAAAATATTTAAAATCTCAATAACAATTTTATTAGGTTTAATCCTTAAAAAGAAAATTGATTCTTTTCTTACAAGAGAGAAAAAATAAAAATAAAAAAGCTTACTAAAAAAACCCATCCCATTTGGCGTGCTCCCTAGAAACAAAATGGGCATTTCTCATGAGCAGGGCTGTGAGGTTTTTCCTTCCAGCTTGACGTAACTTGGCTCATTGATTGGTCAATGACCTGTTCAGGCTGCCCAGTAGGACCATGTGTCAAGTAAAAATGAGGTGGGTGGGCCCATTGGGAACCCTCATTTTTCCCCTTGAGAAGGTGAGTACCAAATTGTGTCTTAGGTAGACTTAAAAAGACACCTATAATAAAATGATGCCGTATTGAATTATGTGCGTCTACATATAGCACTCTGATTATCCTCATCTATTTTTGTAACCACTTTCAATAATTATAGATCAAGTATTGAGTTGTTCAACTAGGAAGCCCGGAACTTCCTCTAAGCGTGTTTTAAAATCATGAGCAATGCCTACTAGTTAATATTGTGCTTAACCATGAGCAATCCTCTGACTTGGATGGAAGTGTTTTAAGAACTTTTCTTTTTCATTATCATCTATAGTACATATAATACAAACGTTGCATTTAATTTTACAAAGCTCCTATTGCACCACATGATCATTCATTTTCCTACGTTTATTGAGTTGCACCATGATTCAACTAAGACTTTGTCTCTCCACTTCAGAATTTAGTGTTTTTCTCTCCATTTTGCTGATTGTCGAGAAATTATTGCAATGCTTGTAGTCAAAGCAAACACAATGAATATATCCAAGCCTCAAGAGTGAGTTAGGATTGTTTGTTGCTTGGCCTCATGTCTCTCCATTCTTTGACACCTCGCACCTATTTTGACCTTACCCTTAAAAGTGTTTGATGAAATTCCAGTGAAATCTCAATGCTTTGTGACTAGTTTAGCTATTCATGATGCCCTTTGATTTGTAACAATTTCGACCCTGATCAATGGTGTGTGGTTTATCAAACTCTTCTTTATTTTATATAAACATCTTATAGTCGTTGTTTGTTGTATTTCAGATACTGGAATTTATTTTATCTATTTTGAGGACATTTTTTACCTCGAAATTGTAGAATGTCTTCCAGAGTTGGTGAACAGTGCGCACAGCAAAATCCAAATGGTGTGTGCACTGTTCACCAACTCTATTTAAGGATTTTAAGCTTTGTCACTGTCATGGTTTTAATGAATTAAAGGTTTCAAGTCTTCTTCGACTCAATAAGTTTTTTGTAATATCTTGCGACAAGCTGTCAAGGATTGACATTGAAGCCCCAAGATTACATACTTTGGAGTTTTCAAATAGGAATGCAAGGCGACATTGTGAATTTTACAGTTGTCTTAAGCTAGCCAAGTATAAATTAATCAGAATAAATGGAGAAAGGGCAGGAACTAAAACTGGGAAAATAAGAGCATCTAGACATGTTAAATGATGAGGATAAAAGGAGAGCTTAAACCACACGGACATAAAGCCAACGGATTAATACTTTTTCTTTGGGCGTAGTAGACGGTGCTTATGCTGACGGTCATAGGATCAGCTGACTCCGTGGTTGACGGCTCAAATGCTGACGGTATAACAAAGGTGACGGAGGAAAATTGAGGCTGACGGACCGGGCACAAGTTTACTTGCTTCCCACGCTAGATAATATTTAAAGGATCCCCATAAGGAAAAGATCCCGTAAAATACGCTCAAAATGACTCCTATAAGGAAAGGACTTCTACTCCAAGGTAAAGAGGTCAACCTTCTACTAGTATAAAAGCCCAAGCATCCTCACAAACTGAGGTACGCATAATTTACCCTCTCTAGCACTCTAGAGCAGTGAGAATAGTTCTAACTTGACCTTCGGAGGGTGTTTGGCCGGTACCACACCGGTACTCTCTGCTAGGTTCTTCCTTTTCGTTGTGCAGGTGTCGTTTGATCGTACGAGGAACGTGTGACTCACTGGTGATACTATTTTCGGCTTCATCATGCAGCAAATGTAAGTCTTTCTTTTTGTTCATACTTTAACATTTGCATTGACTAAAACACATGTAAGTTGTGTAAATTTGTGGCCATATGTGCTCCCAATCCCTAGGCTTAAATAAAGCTCATCGTGTTTTCAACTTCATCGTGATTCAGTTCCTTTCCGGCTGCACATGGGGGAAATGATCCTCCAAATCCTAATCCTGAGATTGTTGTTTCTGTAACCACTGATGAATTGGAGCAAGAGGAAAGGAAACTTACACATGAGGAGCAGAAAAATATAAGAATGCTTGAAGAGCATCTGGAATTACAGAGGCAGATTGAGAATGAGGCCAAACAAAAGCGCCTTGCTGAGCAAAATAAGGTTGGTACCAGTGCAGAGAATGAGGCCAAATCAGATGAGAAATCAAGCGAACTTGGACAGCGGTAGCACTCCAAACCATCTGAATCTGACTAGGACAGACAGACAAGAGGAGCATGTAGATAAGAAAGGTGGCCTTTGGGTTATGTGTAACAAAAGGATAATGATACTGAAGGAAAAAGTTACTTTCTAGTTTTTAGTCTTAAGAATTTCCTGGTTGAATGAAAGGTTCACCATTTCTACCCCATATTCGCCATGTTTGATATTTACTTCTAGCCAATCAGGTTTACCATTTAATCAATTAAAAAAAAAAAAGCAGAAAAGCATCTCTGCAATAATCATCATAAAGGTTCACCATTTATGATGATAATTGCAATTAACCAATCTAAATGACATGAATTGTTTTCACTTTTTCTGTTCATCAACCACAATGTTTGCACCAGCCATGACTGTATTTTGTAAATATGTTATAGGTACTCTGCCCTTTGTTTTTCACAAATCTGGTTTTAATTTTCATTGAATTGTTTGACTGGAAAGGAGTATGTGTGCGCGTATGTGTGCTTTTAATGGGAGTCCAGCTAATGTTTCAGTTTCTGTTTTATTTATAATGATTTTTTCTCCTGAGAAAGTTTGAGATTTAAGTCATCAAAACGTATACCTGAAACTTTTAGTAGGCACTGATGCCATCTTCTCCTTTTTTTTTCCAAAGCGCTCACTGTAGTAATCCTCACTTTTTAGATGAAATTTTTATCTCTCTTCCTAATGGCAGAAACGATAACATGAGACTGGATCAATCAGAGTAATGGTAATTTGTGGAAAATGCTATCGAAAAGAAAAAATCATGAAAGGTTGATGGTCTCACTTTAAAAGGGAGATGACTTTTCAAGTCTAGATTTGTGATACTAGCTGCTGTTATTGTGATTTAGAATGTGAGACAGAGGTTCATTTGTTTCAGAAGAGTAGTGTAGCCAAGTTAGCATGGTTTGGTCCCAAGTGGAGATTGAATGGTAGTAGGCCTTTTTGTTGAATCAAGTGCTGGTTTACTGTCAAAAGGGAAAAATGCTAAAACTATTACTAAAGTTTTACAAACTACAATGAATATGATTGCTGCACTTCAACTACTAAAAATTAAACATTTGAATTACACCTCAGATAATGGAGGGAATGGAGAATAGAGAAAGTGTGGTTGTTTGAATCTAATTGCTTTTTCTTTTACAATTAAGCGCTAATGGTTGAAGTTAATCGAAGATATGAAAAAAAAAAAAAAAAAAAAAAAAAACAAAGGCCAAGAGCCCAATATGACAAAAAAGGATACCAATCATAAAATGGGCCTTAAGCCCACTCAATTCACTCGATTCCAAGCGACCCCATGAATTTAAATGGGCTGAAAAGCTAAATGGCCCATAAAAAAAACCCACAAGCAAGTTTGTTTTTGCATAGGCTAAACTACCTTTTTTTTGCTGCGATAAGCTAAACTACCCTTATTTTCACAAAGTTAAAATACAAATATTTTATTTGAACTAAATGAGAATGACCCATAAAAGGCCCAAAATCCCAAGAGGTGAAAAAGAAGAAGGCAATTAAGCAATCACAACATGGGCCCACATTTCTCATTGTATTTATTAGGATTTAAGAAGGATCAATAATCACACAACTCATAGCAAAAAACTAAATGAATGGTGAATTTAAATGGGCTAAAAGATTGATAAACAAGTGGTACTTCATGATTTGTAAAATTAATATGGACTTCTTGATTTGTAATGCGCACTTAAGTTAGACTAAAACTCACAAGAAGGAGGATTTTTCATAGGTCAAATGAATCATATCAATATTCTTATTTTATTTAGGCTTATAAACCATAAAAGTCTTAGGCTTTATGGTCCATGAGGTCTTGTTTATGATGTTTAGACGGAGCAAGTGAGGGAAAAATTTTTTAATCATGCAATATTAAGAACTACCAAGCAAGCAAGATAGAAAATTAAACCTATGCACAGTACAAACAGAGTTGAATATCAAAGTAAATGAAATACTAAGGGGTTCATGAGGTCACACAAATGGTTGCATCGTCTACAATCCAAAACTAAATTAATTAGCTCATGTTACATGTAAAGGAAGAATCATGCTCTATTAATCAGGAAAGTATATACTTATTTAAGTCATTAATAATTTGTGTATCAATTAGTTCATGTTAATGACTAAACTATGCAAGTATCACCATTCCAATTGAGGATAACAACACCTCATTCCTTAAGTATCAAATTATGTATTGTAATTCTGATTAAGTTGTTAACAAATCACATAAGCCCGATAAATAATGGTACGATTCCAAATGACCTGTGAATTTAAATGGGTTGAAAGACCCACAAATAAGTGGTACTTCATGATCCCTTAAACTAAATTGGACTTCACGATTTTCCATGATGAAAGCTCGAAAATGTGTTAAAAACACAAGAACTGTTTAGACCCCCAAATAAAAGTTACAGTTCGATAGATTTTACACTAACTTAATTCTAAGTGCAGAATAATGTAAATGCGAATAGATAAACAAACAAGCTACTTTAACACATATTCATATAATCATAGTAGTAAAATGAAATGCAAAAGAGTAGGGAAGAAGAAAGCAAACACAGATAACACGTTGATGTGTTATTGAAGAGGAAACCAAAGAACTTGGCGAAAAATCTCTCCGCCGCCCTCCAAGCGATAATCGATCCACTAGACAATTAGTTGGGATATATGGGATAGCAAGAGACCCTCCAAGCCTAATCTACCCGCTGTACCTAAGCCCTCCAAGCTTTTACTCCAACAAGGCTTCTCAGAACCGTGTCTTGTCTAGCTCTTCGGATCCCACAACAAGCTCCATGTTGCATTTTCCATCCTTGGCTTCTTTCAATGCTTCCCAGCAGCACCAAAACCTTACTTGACACTCTGAAAGGGTGTGGTAAGTGTTTGGGCTATCAACCTCTTAATGGTATGGAAATGGAGAGGTAGGAGTTGAGGAAATTCACAAGCTTATGTGTAGAGATATATGGGTATGATAATTTCTAACTCTCAAGGTGTTTGGTTAGGGTTTTATATCAGAAGCACTCCTTAACATTTGTGAGTAATGTGAGTATATATAGTGTGGGTATAGAAAGTGTGTATCAGATAGTGCAATTTGGCAGAACAGAATGTTTCACGGGAGTCTCGCGGGAAGGCCTTACCCTCGAGATACTCGCGAAACACAGCTGTCTCCATCTGTACTGACTCTTTGCATTCCAGTCATGTGCAAGGCACATGCTTCACTTCGCGGGATGCTTAGTCGAGAGCTACCCGCGAGAAATCTTTTGGCTTCAATTGCTTGAGTCTTCACACACTCTCTCTCTCTCTATCACACAACCCTTACAAACAAATCCCACAATAAATACATGGTACAAAAGATTGAATAAAATTACAATTAAATTTGGCACAGAATAAAAGCCAACAGAATACATATTTGTAAATCACAACTTTACACATGAGCATTTAAGTCGTTTGGCTAAATGACCCATGTATCTAAATGAGCTAGAGCTACAAGATCCATGAGCAAGTTTGTAGTGGGCTAAACTACCCTTATTTTCACTGAGTTAAAATACAAATATTTTACTTAGGCTGAATGAGAAAGACCCAAAAGCCCAAGAGGTGAAAAAAGGGGAATTAAAATATGCATTTGTTTGTCCAATTCATGCAGTCAGCACTATATAACGCCAAGAAAGTATAAATAAGAAGTGGGTATTGCTTTAGCTTGTGTCATATTCACACCAGGGCATGCCTATATAGGAGCCCTCAAAGAGAAAAATGTTAAAATTATAATGTCATATGTATCATAAGTCTCAAATCTGAAACAACGACTCTTAAATTAACATGAATTCTCAGTTAAAGACTAATAATATCCCATTAATCCTCTCCATCTCAATCCATTAACTGTTTGTTTATTTGTTTTTAAAGAGTTTTTGACTCTTTGTGAGCTCTTTGAGCATCTTAACACATACTATCATTTTATATTTCACTAGTTGCTAACCCGCATTATGCGTGGAAAGGTTTTATATAAATGTGAAACATGTCTAATATATGCACAATTATCTTGATTTCTTTTTCTTCTTTTGTTAAATTTCTTTTCCATTTGCCATTTAAGATGTTGCTATAGATTATTTCAATCAAATGATGGTGTCTTATGCTATCCCAAAATAAAATTAATTTTGCCAAATTCAACATTAACATCTATTTGTCAAATACTGATAACTGAACAAAAGAATATTGCCAAAATCCTATTCATTAGTTCCTTTACCTTCTTGAACTTCCACACTAACCAAGCAAGGGCCGGGGTTGGGGGGGAGGGAAAGAGAGAGAAAGGCATTTGAAATTTAGCAATATGGACCATCTAGTCAAATTAAGTGCAAATTTAAAAAATGATTTACTCAAATTTTGAATAACATTAAAATCCCAAAAACCAAATATTTTCTTCTTCTTTTTTCCTCATAATTTTCCATCAACCGAAATGAGAAAAGAGCCAAGTAATATACTACTATTATCTAAAAGAGATGAAAAAAAGGAATCTGGAATTTTGTGGAGATCTCAATTTTTTTATTAAAAAAAATGGAATGCATGAGACTCCACCAATTTACAAAACCATGCAAATCTTAGTTCAAGAAAATAAAATATAAACCATATCAGATTCATAGCCATAAAATCATCAAATTATTGTAGCAAAATTACTATTTAAGCCAAAAAAAAAAAAAAATCATCATTACAGAAATACATTCATTAAGTTAAAACAAAAATTCTCATCCAATCAAAATCAAGACATTCCCCAATTTACATACATTACTAGGTCTGCCTTAGGGCCTTAGGCATGAACTCAATATTATTTTATTTGATTAAGCCAAATAGTCTTTCACGCTACAAATTTTCAAATTGAGTTTATTTAACTGAATACTTGTTTACACCTTTTCAATTGCCATTTTCCTTGAAAAATTAATAGACAATATATATGAACTATCACAAGTCTCTTATACTTTAATTATTAATAATATTGAAACAGCTAAAAAAGTCAATAATATCCACTTCTTTAACTCTTCCTCTCATTTAAGTGAAACTTCTTCATACCTATTTAACTGCCACTTTTCTTAAAAAAATCAAAAGACAGTATATCCGAACTATCAAAACTCTTATATAAATAAATTATTAATAATTTTAAAGTAGCTGAAAATTTATTAATATCTACGTAAGTTATTTTACCTTCACATAGTAAAAGATGAAATAAAATGTTGGGAAATGGGATTTTTAAATTGGGCAACTTTATTTTGTTATGTAATTTATATTATTACTAGAAGACATATCCTTGGTAGCTATGTTGTTGTGTTGTTCTTGTTGTTGTTATTGCGTGTGTGTGTTTTTTTATTTTTATTTTTATTTTTTTTCTAATGCACTGTAACATTTCATGATAACACTTTATGCGGACAATTTTTATTTATTTATTTGAATTTACGTGCATCAACCACAGTGTAAATTTTAAGTAGTAATTCATAGAATAATTGATATTGTATGTTCATGCTTTGATTGTGTAAATTTCAAGCAGTATTATGGATTTGGGTGGTAACTTATAAGTTGTTTAGGAACTCTATACAATTTACTTCTTTAGATGATTAAAAACATATACTATTACCATCAATTTATTTATCTTCTCTCTCTCTCTCTCTCTCTCTCTCTCTCTCTCTCTCTCTCTCTCTCTCTCTCTCTCTCTCTCTCTCTCTCTCTCTCTCTCTCTCTGTGTTTCTTCAAGTTAAATATTATATATGTATTTTTTTTAAATAAGAAATGAGAGAATATATATATATATATATATAATTTAATGGATATGGAGAATGTGGTTGAATTTAAATGTTAAATAAACACCAATATGTAATAGAATACCATTATATTCTTATATACTAATTTTATAATTCAATAGGATAAAATTTAACAGTCAAAGAGAACAAAAAATGTAACAAATTAAAACTCTAAACTAATTGCATCAACCTAAAGTTGAGTTCTAAAGAATACAAAAATTCATCGACTTGAAGTAGGGATGCAGGAAAAATAACAAAAACCCACCAAAAGTGTGTGAGAGAGAGAGAGAGAGAGAGAGAGATAAATTTGTGTGGAAAACCTATACATAGAATGAGAGAGAAAATAACAAATTTATAGTAAGAGGATGGGAATAAAAGGAATCAAAACAAAAGAAGATAAAGGGATAGAAAAAGATTGACATTAAGATAGAGAGTAGTGAGAAGATGAAAATGTGAAACAGAGGGAGAAATGTTCGAGAAATTGTAACAATAAGTTGGAAAATTGATAATAAGATAGAAAGTTAGAAGAAGTGATATTTTTTATTTTTAAATAATGAAGTTTTAATTCACTTTAAATGAGTAAATTATAGAAAAAATTATAAAGCTTTTAGATATAATTTCCTTCAAATTATGAGTAAGTTGGGATAGGAACAAAAAAAATATATAATTATTTAGAACCCATTAGCACGTTTATTATATGGGCTGCACCTCCAACATTGTTGATCGATTGAATGAATTCATTGGATGATCTAAACCCTTGATTTGATTATTTTCTTACCTTTTTGCTGTCTCTAGCATATGCAAATATAGCAACCGAGAAGTAAGATCATCCTCACAATAAAGAGTCAAAGAGAAAAGCCAACTCACAGGTCTAATTTTTATTGGATATGATATCTTCCTTCCTCCATATATAGGAGCCTTCATGGGCGAGTATTACATGCAACTCAATTACAAGCAATGGCCAAAACACTCAGTTCTCTCCTTTATATCTATATCACTTTCGCTTTCTGTGTCATCTACACTGATGCCGCGACCCCTAGTAACTTCACGTATGTATGTGATCCTGCCAGGTATGCCCAACTTGGATTGGATATCAAATCACTCCCCTTTTGTGACAAGAATCTTTCCTACCAAGTCCGAGCAAGAGATTTGGTGAGACAAATGACATTGTACGAGAAGGTACGACAACTAGGAAATCGTGCTTACGGAGTCCCAAGATTAGGGATACCTGAATACCAGTGGTGGTCTGAGGCACTCCATGGTTTGTCCAATGTTGGTCCAGGTACCTTTTTTGATAATTCAGTTCCACATGCAACCAGCTATCCCACGCCAATTCTCACAACGGCTTCATTCAACGAGTCATTGTGGAACACAATTGGGAAGGTATATAGAGGCATTTTGTTGAAAAATAAAAATGAAAATACACCGTCTAAGTATTTCAGTACTTAAAAAAGTTTAAAGTAATCGTTTTTAATTAATATTCATGTTCATATGTAGGCTGTTTCCACAGAAGCACGAGCATTGTACAATTTAGGGCATGCAGGATTAACATTTTGGAGTCCAACCATTAACGTAGCTAGGGATCCAAGATGGGGAAGAATCATTGAAACACCAGGTGAGGATCCATTCGTAGTTGGCACCTATGCTGCAAATTACGTGAGAGGCTTGCAGGATGTTGAGGGAACCGAGAGCAATAAATATAAGGATTTAAACTCAAGACCACTTAAAGTTTCTGCATGTTGCAAACACTTCGCTGCCTATGATGTGGACAATTGGAAAGGAATTGAGCGCTATAGTTTTGATGCTAGGGTAATTGCTCTATGAAAATCATAATTCTAAAGTTGATATACCACTAACTATGATTCAAAATATTATAGTGAAGTTTTTTTTTTTTTTTTTACATTATTATTTGAAGGTGACGGAACAAGATTTGATTGAGACATTTAACCGGCCTTTCCAAATGTGTGTTCAAAATGGTGATGTTAGTAGTGTCATGTGCTCTTATAACCGTGTTAATGGCATACCTGCTTGTGCTGATCACAAACTCTTAAAGGAAACCGTTAGACAAGACTGGGATCTTCATGGGTACAATCTATCTAAATTCTAATCTCAATATTAAAATACCAAAATATTAAAATATTAAAATACTCTAAAAACTATCTAAATTTTAATTAGGATACTATTTTTGTGAGACTAACATTACAATCATTGCCAGATATATAGTTTCAGATTGTGATTCTGTTGAAGTACTGATTAAGGACCACAAATGGCTAAACGTTGACAATGAGACTGCAGTTTCATATACACTACAAGCAGGTTAGTTAATTATGCCCCTTATACCTATTCATTTTTTTTTTCGATTTCCTCGTCTGCTTTTTTTCTTCACAAATGTTTAAACTTGGTTTAGGTATGGATTTGGATTGTGGAGTTTACTACACCGACTACGTTGAAAATGCTGTGAAACTTGGGAAGGTTGGGGAGGGAGATGTAGACGAGTCACTGCAATACCTCTATGTTGTTCTTATGAGGCTAGGAATATTTGATGGACAGCCTCAATACAATTCTCTCGGTAAAAATGATGTGTGCACTAGCGCCCACATCGAGTTAGCAGGAGAAGCAGCGAGGGAGGGAATTGTTCTTTTGAAGAATGACAATGGAGTTTTGCCATTGGCTACTGAAAGGAACAAAACCCTAGCAGTGGTTGGACCACATGCTAATGCTTCCGTTACCATGATTGGAAACTATGCATTTGTCGCATATAATAAAGGTTCTCCATGTCGATACAGTACTCCACTTAATGGCTTCTCCAGTTATGGAAGTGTGAACTATGCAGCAGGATGCTCCAATGTTAAATGTGTTGATGGGAACTTGATAGGCGCAGCCGTGGAAGCCGCCAAAATAGCTGATGCCACCATAATTGTTGCGGGGATAGATTTATCAATTGAGGCAGAGGGCCTTGACAGGTTGGACATCCTCCTTCCTGGAAATCAAACTGATCTTATCAACCAAGTTGCTAATGTTGCGAAAGGCCCAGTAGTTCTTGTAATCATGTCGGCTGGCGGTGTTGATATCTCCTTTGCTAAGAGTAACCCGAAAATCCATGCCATCTTGTGGGCTGGATATCCTGGAGAAGAAGGTGGTCAAGCCATTGCAGATGTTGTTTTTGGAAAATACAATCCAGGTAACATCTAATTTGATTCCTTACACCAATGCAAATCTTTTATCTTCATGAGATTTTGCATAATTATTTACACCTTATTTTCTATGTTTTTCAGGAGGAAGATTACCCCTTACATGGTATCAAGCTGATTATGTTGACAAGATACCACTAACATCCATGCAATTTAGGCCAGATGATAGCAAGGGCTACCCAGGTCGAACATATAAATTCTACGATGGCCCTACTGTCTTCCCTTATGGTTATGGACTCAGCTACACAAAATTCAACTATACACTAAAAGCCGCGCCATCAAAACTGCCGACAAAATTAAGCATATTTCAACACTGCCGTGACCTACCATATAAAAATGGAACCATCAAGCCTAGCTGCCCAGCAATTTTAATAGATGACTTGAAATGTCATCAAAAATTCACATTTGACATTGAAGTAAAAAATGTGGGTAACAGAGATGGAGATGAAGTTGTGTTGATTTACTCACAGCCCCCACTTGGTATTCTTGGAACTCATATTAAGCAGTTGATTAAGTTTCAGAGAGTTTCTGTTGCAGCTAGGACGAGTAAGCTGGTTCATTTTGCCATAAATATTTGCCAGGGCTTGGGCATTGTAGACTCCAATGGTAATACTGTCTTGCCATCTGGTTCCCACACAATTATCGTCGGTGATCATCAAATTGTACATCCAATTCAATTAACATATTATTAGAGGTGTGAGGAATGAGACTTTTAATTGAATAGAGACTGTTGTAAAGTCAATTTCTTCAACACTTTCATACATTGAATAAGATTGTTTCAAACTTTTAACACAACTTTTTTCCCTTCATTACTCCTTGTCGTTTGGGTTTTACTAATGCGTGTTGTCTCTATGCATTTGCACAAGTGATGTGAATGAAAGTATTTCAAGTTATGAACATTATTTTCTTTACAATATCACTATGCTTCCTTCTCTTCCTTCAGCAGTGCGTTCCCTTCCCCCTTTATGGTATCAGAGCCACTCTTTTCTGGCCGGTGGTAGTGTTATTGTGTCTTTGTCTCTTGTTCGTGTTTATCCGAATGCTTGATATTCCGTTGTTGTGTTCCCTTCTTACTGTCGTTGGTGCCACCCTAGTCGTAAAGTGAATTCCTAGAACCTAAATGTAAGACCCGTTTGAGCCAAGAGAGGGCGTGTAGGGCGTGAGAGGTATAAGGTTGGTTAGGGTATGTGTTACGAAATGCAACAGTTGTGAGAAAAACATGATAACTGAGTGTTGAACCTAGGATAGTATGGATAAGTTGTGGAGATCCAACTCCTCTATCAGCTCCAGCACTAGTTGTCCTCCTGATATTGTAAATGAAGAAGATCACACTATTGATGATAATGAGTTGATCCCTGATTTTCGTCATTGGAATATTCCTAAAGTTGATACTACAACTATTTATAAAACTAGTTTTGTTGAAAGTACTTTTCATTCTGCTTACAAAGCTAGAACTGTTGAACAAATTTTCTCTATTTCGAGAATACATGAAAAATGCTATTTGTTCACTAAAAAGAATATTAATGACTTCCTTGCTGCTAAAAAATTCAGTTATTTGCATATTGGTATGGTTCAAGTTGCTATTAAACCACTTACCCGAAAGGGTATTAATGCTTCTGTTCTCATGTGTCTAAGTGATGCTAGATTTAAGATTTTTAAAGATGGCATCCTTGGTATGATTACTGCTTCTATGTATGATGGTCCTGTTTATTTTAACTGTTATCCAGATCTTACTCTTACTTTGGATGATCCTAATATTGTTAAAGCTTTGACATTGAATATTGCTTCATCTGGTTATCACATGGAAGAAGGTAGTAAGCCTTTTGCTTTGATCTATCGCATTTATTATAAACTAATGGGTACTTAAATGAATCCTTGTGCTATGATTCCAAGAGAACCTTCAGGTAAAACCATGTTAATTCAATGTTCAACTCCTGATGCTAAAATTCAAGTTCCAAAAATGATTCAATGGCAAGATGTTAAACTTCCCAATGATTGGTTGTTGGAACAAGAAACCCCTCCTGCTAAACCTGTTTTTGATGAACTTGATCTCACTCATATTTAACAATATCTTGATGGTACTGTTAAAATAAGTTTTCAAAATAATCCACCTTTGAGGATCAACGAAGGAAGACATTCCTTTGCTGGATCTGAAAGTCTTTCAAAAAGAGATCTTGAGATCAATGAATTTTTGAAAAAGAATTTGGAAAAATCTGATTTAAAGCTAAAAGGTATTTCAAGTGATAAATCTCAAGTTAGCTCTGTTTACTATTCTACTAAACCTGAAACTTCCTTTCCATTTAGTAGAACTGCTAATGAAGAAGAGGAAGACTCTGTTTCTATTATTCCATCTGACTTTGATTCTCCCCCTATTGAAAATCCTCCTGTTTACCAAAATCACTTAAGAGTTTTGACTGTTTTAAATGATGATTTTGAAATTGATTGGGATTCTCTATACAATGAGTTTATGCTTGCTAAAAACATAACCAAAAGAAAATATTTCCAAAATAATTTTGCTCAGTCTGAAAAAGACCGTGTTAGAAGAAAATGGTTGGAAATGATGAATCAATTGAAAAAACATATTTTTTTTTTTGATTTTCTTGAAAACCATTATGTTTCAGAAGATGAGGTTTCAAAACAACATTTAAATGTGATAAAGAAATCAAATTTTGTTAAGATAGATAAAACCATTATTAGGTCTAGTCATCCTCCTCTTGACTCAATTTTGATAACTACTAAGAAAGATGAAGTGACAAAAGAGGAAGTGAAGGCCTCTCCTTTCAAAATTGCTGATGATCAAACTCCTATTGTTAGCCTTATTGAACAAAACAATTTTACTAATCAATCTTTGCATATTATTGGTCAACAGCTTGACCGTATTGAAGAAAAAATTGTTGAAAAATCTGTTTCTGCTTCTGAAAAATCTGTACGTGTTAAAACTAAGAAACCTTTGATTAATTTACCCAGTCAAAGAGAAAAAGTTATATTTAAAACTTCTCAGTCCAAGACTCTTGAAATTGTTGAAAAAATGCTTTCTGATTTAAAGGTTAAAACTGAGGGTACTCCAACTACTCGAACTATTTCCAAAAAAGAAATTGTTTCTGAAGAAAATACAGATTCTGATACTGTTTCTTCTATTTCTGCAAAAAGAATCTTTGTTGATGATTTTCCAGAAATTAAAAGATTTGTTGGGAACTCCAAACCCATGTCTTTTACTAAAAACTGGTATTCAAAGCCTACTCCTCCTGATATGCAGTTTGAAGAGAGATCTTGCTTCATTACTCCACTGTTCTTGCTTCATCTTATGACCCTTATGCCATAATCCCTGTTAACCAGCCCATTAAAACTATTTTTCCAAAAAATTTCCCTCAATACATCAAAAAACAATATTTCCAACACTTGTTTTATATTGAAACCAACAGAGCCTCTATTTCTGATCCTCTCAGACTTGCTAGGAGTTATTTCCCTCCGAAGTTTCATTGGATTCTGGAGCATAGAGAAAAGAATTTAAATTATTATTCTGATCTTCTGCGCCAAGAAAGATCTATTATTATTAACACCATTTCTGATAAAGATGATGCTTCCAAAATTATTTCCCACAGTGTTTACTTGGTCAATTTTATTTCTGAAGAAAAATGGGGCTCTTCTCTTACATCTACCAGAACAATGCCAAGTTCCCCCATTCCCTATTCATATTATGATTATATCATTGCTTGGTCAAGATTCATGCTGCACCAGAATGAAGACATGTCTCATTCTTGGTTTGTTAACTTTGACAAAAATTTCACTGGTTATTTGCCTCTCTGGTTCAACCGCTGGTGGGCCCAATTTTGTCCTATTACTGAATTATTTCCTGCACCATTGCTTGATGCTTTCAAATGTTTCAAGAAATGTTATAGGTGTGATGCTTATGGAGCCAAATTTCTTGCTTTGCTTCATTTTGTTAAAAAATATAAAATACCTTGGATATTGAAATGGCAATATGAGAAAGACGGTGATGTTCTCTCTAGGGATTGGTATGTAAAATGGTGGGGCAAATTCCCTCACACTCAACGTATTATTGCTACTATTGCCACTATTTCCAGAGAATCTTTATCTGCTGCTGCTTTGCCCATGGCAAAAGATCATTCCCTTGTTCAAATCCCTACTCCTGCTAATGCTCCCTCTTCTTCTTCCAACAAGAATGTTCAGTCTCCAGCACAGAATAAAAGCTCCTCTATTGACAATTTGAGAAAAAATCCTGATGCTCTTCTAGCTTTACTCAAATGGGCAGAAGAAGTTGTTGCTAATCAAGAAGAATCCAAAGCCTCCTCAGAAGAATCTGTTGCTCACAACCCCTATTTCCCATATGATCAGGAGCTATTTGGACATGATGAAGTTAACACTCCAGATCTTTAAGAAGATTGAGCTTATTTGTCTAGCCTGCATAAAGGCCAAATGCTACACTATTTACTTACTAGTGAACTTTCACTGTTAATTTCCACTCTTGATGTTAATGTTCTGAAAAGATGATTCTCCATGTTTCCCGCGACTTTTAGTCACACCAAGATTGCTTTCACAAGTACCATTATCTTTTACTGTTCACAAGTACTGTTTACTCAAAACTTTGCCTATTTAAGGGGGGATGTCCCTTAATGGTTTTTCAAGTCAAGTTTTAGTTCTGATTTCTCTTCCCTTAGAACTAGCCTTCTTAGAGAGAGAACTCACCCTACTTCCACTACTACTACCTTGTTCATCCTTGTTCACTACAAACTTTGTAATCCTACAAACCTTGTAACTAGGACTAGTTCAAATTTTGTAATTGTTAACTTGTACTGTTGAGATCTTGTATTCACTACTACTACTGTAAGTGTTTATTCTACTTTCAATAACAAGTATTTTCAGTTTTATGTTCATTATTCTATTTGTTGCTACCACCACCTTAGACGGATTACCGCCATACCGGATGGTTCTAAATTGCTTTCATTTACTTTGAACTATTGTTCTCATTTACTTTGAGTTATTTTCATATATACTTAGCTGGTTCTACCACCTTATAATTGTTCTTACTTTCAAGCTATTTATTGTTCTTACTTTCAAGTTATTTACTTTTCAAGTTACGTACATTATTTTCTTCACAATATTATTGTGCTTCCTTCTTTTCTTTCAGCAGTGCATCCCCTTCCCTCTTTATGGTATCAGAGCCACTCTTTTCTGGCCGGTGGTAATGTTGTTGTGTCTTTGTCTCTTGTCCGTGTCTACCCGAACGCTTGATATTCCGTTGTTGTGTTCCCTTCTTACTGTCGTTGGCGCCATCCTAGTCGTAAAGTGAATTCCTAGAACCTAACTGTAAGGCCCGTTTGAGCCAAGAGAGGGCGTGTAGGGCATGAGAGGTATAAGGTTGGTTAGGGTATGTGTTACGAAATGCAACAGTTGTGAGAAAAACATGATAACTGAGTGTTGAACCTAGGATAGTATGGATAAGTTATGGAGATCCAACTCCTCCATCAGCTCCAGGACTAGTTGTCCTCCTGATATTGTAAATGAAGAAGATCACACTATTGATGATAATAAGTTGATCCCTGATTTTCGTCATTGGAATATTCCTAAAGTTGATACTAAAACTATTTATTAAAACTAGTTTTGTTGAAAGTACTTTTCATTCTGCTTACAAAGCTAGAACTGTTGAACAAATTTTCTCTATTTCGAGAGTTCATGAAAAATGATGTTTGTTTACTAGAAAGAATATTAATGACTTCCTTGCTGCTAAAAAATTCAGTTATTTGCATATTGGTATGGTTCAAGTTGCTATTAAACCGCTTACCCGAAAGGGTATTAATGCTTCTGTTCTCATGTGTTTAAGAGATGCTAGATTTAAGATTTTCAAAGATAGCATACTTGGTATGATTACTGCTTCTATGTATGATGGTCCGTTTATTTTAACTGTTATCCTGATCTTACTCTTGTTTTGGATGATCCTAATATTGTTAAAGCTTTGACATTGAATATTGCTTCATTTGGTTATCACATGGAAAAAGGTAGTAAGCCTTTTGCTTTGATCTATCACATTTATTATAAACTAATGGGTACTCAAATGAATCCTTGTGCTATGATTCCAAGAGAACCTTTGGGTAAAACCATGTTAATTCAATGTTCAACTCCTGATGCTAAAATTCAAATTCCAAAAATGATTCAATGGCAAGATGTTAAACTTCCTAATGATTGGTTATTAGAACAAGAAACCCCTCCTGCTAAACCCATTTTTGATGAACTTGATCTCACCCATATTCAACAATATCTTGATGGTACTATTAAAATAAGTTTTCAAAACAATCCACCTTTGAGGATCAACGAAGGAAGACATTCCTTTGCTGGATCTAAAAGTATTTCAAAAAGAGATCGAGAGATCAATGAATTTTTGAAAAAGAATTTGCAAACATCCTCTGATTTAAAGCTAAAAGGTATTTCAAGTGATAAATCTCAAGTTAGCTCTGTTTACTATTCTACTAAACCTGAAACTTCCTCTCCATTTAGTAAAACTGCTAATGAAGATGAGGAAGACACTGTTTCTATTACTCCATCTGACTTTGATTTTCCCCCTATTGAAAATCCTCCTGTTTACCAAAATCATTTAAGAGTTTTGACTGTTTTAAATGATGATTTTGAAATTGATTGGGATTCTCTGTACAATGAGTTTATGCTTGCAGAAAACATAACCAAAAGAAAATATTTCCAAAATAATTTTGCTCAGTCTGAAAAAGAACGTGTTAAAAGAAAATGGTTGGAAAAGATGAATCAATTGAAAAAACATATTTTGTTTTTTGATTTTCTTGAAAACCATTATGTTTCAGAAGATGAGGTTTCAAAACAACATTTAAATGTGATAAAGAAATCAAATTTTGTTAAGATAGATAAAACCATTATTAGGTCTAGTCATCCTTCTCTTGACTCAATTTTGATAATTACTAAGAAAGATGAAGTGACAAAAGAGGAAGTGAAGGCCACTCCTTTGAAAATTGCTAATGATCAAACTCCTATTGTTAGCCTTATTGAACAAAACAATTTTACTAATCAATCTTTGCATATTATTGGTTAACAACTTGACCGGATTGAAGAAAAAATTGTTGAAAAATCTGTTTCTATTTCTGAAAAATCTATTCATGTTAAAACTGAGAAACCTTTGATTGATTTACCCAGTCAAAGAAAAAAAGTTATGTTTAAAACTTCTCAGTCCAAGACTCTTGAAATTGTTGAAAAAATGCTTTCTGATTTAAAGGTTAAAACTGAGGGTACTCCAACTGCTCGAACTATTTCCAAAAAAGAAATTGTTTCTGAAGAAAATACAGATTCTGATATTGTTTCTTCTATTTCTGCAAAAAGAATCTTTGTTGATGATTTCCCAGAAATTAAAAGATTTGTTGGGAACTCCAAACCCATGTCTTTTACTAAAAACTGGTATTCAAAGCCTACTCCTCCTAATATGCAGTTTGAAGAGAGATCTTTTCAAACACAGTTTTCTGTTTCTGCTGATAAGCTTTATGAATGGAATATTGATGGTTTGTCTGAACAAGAAATCATCAATAAAATGAGTCACATGTCTATGGTTGGTATCGCTTATCAAAATAATCATGATTTTAACCAACCTGAAATTTTTAATCTACTTGTTACTGGTTTTTCTGGTACTCTTCGTGGATGGTGGGCTTCATACATCACTGAAGAATCTAGAGAGTCTATTAAACATGCTGTTAAAAAGAATGATGAAGGTTTGCCTATTTTTGATGAAAGTATTGGTCATGGTATTCCTAATGGTGTCAATACCTTGATCTATACTATTCTCAAACACTTTGTTGGTACTTCATCCAATATTTCATCTCATGTTTCTGATTATTTGAATAATTTGAGTTGTCCAACAATGTCTGATTACAGATGGTATCAAGATGTTTTTACTTCCAGAGTGATGCTCCGGAAAGATTGTCATAAGCCTTATTGGAAAGAAAAGTTTATTGACGGTCTGCCTCCTATCTTTGCTCATAAGGTGAAACAAGAATTAATGGGTAAAAATGATTTTATTGATTTTGATAATTTAACCTATGGTGGTATTTTAAGTACTATTAAAAACCTTGGTATCAATATGTGTAATGATGAAAAATTGCTAAAACACCAATTAAAAAATAAAAGAAAAGCTAAATATGAAATGGGAAATTTTTGTGAACAATATGGTTTGCCTCCTATTGCTCCTTCTAGGCAAAAAGGTAAAAAAACATGATGTAAGCCATAAAAAATATAAAAAATATAGAAATAACCTTGTTAAACCTAATGATTTCTATGCTAAGAAGAAATTTTTTTCTAAAAAACATGTTAAACAGAGATCAAGTAAAGGTAAATGTTTTAACTGTGGTAAACTTGGACATTTCAGCAAAGATTGTAAGGAAAAACCTAGCAAGTTAAAAAACAAATTTAACATGCTAAATATTGATGATAAAGAGCAAGAAGAATTATTCAGAATCCTTGAATCAAACAACTCGTCTGATTCTTTGGAAGATGATTTTTCTTCTTCATCTGGTTCTTGCTATCAATCTGCTGATGATTCTTCTGATTCTCCTAATATTAAAATTGGTTGTAGAGATTCTTGTTGCAATATTATAAAAACTATTAATGCTCTCACTAAGAGTGAAGAAGATGAAAAATTAATAATTCAACTAATAAATCAAATTCAAAACCCTGAACACTAGAAAGAATATTTGGATACGTTTAAGAAAAATTTGATAAGAGATGAAACTGGTAAGAAACCAAAATCTACTATAAGCTTTGAAAAAACTTTGGAAAGATTTAATAAAAAGAAATCTAAAGAACTAACTATTAATGATCTCCAACATGAAATTCATATTGTTAAATAAGAGATAAATGAATTAAAACATGAATTTAAAAGAATAAAAAGTGAAAACAATAATCTTAAACAAGAATTGATAATGTTAAAAATTGATAAAGATCTTAATAAATCCGGTAATGAACAAAATAAACAAAATGAGCACAATGATGGAGATGAATCCAGTCAACAGGCTCTTCTTTTTGATAAAGGTAATTCGAACAATGATGCATGGATAAATACCACTAATAAGTGGGATAATAATAATATTCACATTTATACCACTAGTAAGTGGATTATTATGGAAAAGAAAAATAAGGGAAAAGCTCCTGCACAAAGGGTTCCCAGCGAGACAACCTTTTAAAATGCATGAAGGCGCATCTTCTAGGTTAAAACCTAGTGGATCAACATCCCTTCAAGGAGATGTCCCAGCAGAGGTGACATACTCTAATGGTGATATATTGATTGCTTTACAGGAAGTTCTGTCAAAAAATTTACAATTCCACAATGGAACCTATTCAGAATTACCAGATTCTATTAAATTCATTCTTGACAACCTTCAGTTTGCTTTTACCAAAAACCACCGTAATGTTTTCCAAAAAACCCTCAGAGCCCTTGAAATCCACCTCGTTAACCTTGTTACTCAAAATGAGGTTTATATGAGCCATTATGGTAACCTTATTCTAGAAAATGACCTTGCTTCACATATTGACTTTGTTCCAGAAAATAACCTTGTTTCAAAAAATGAGGCTCTTGTGAGCCGTCTTAAAGCCTACACTAGTCAACTCTTTGGCAAAGAGGAAATCCATTCGATGGATAAAGAGACTATAATGGGCACTGATTATGCTAGATTGAGTCTTAGGACCCAATCCATGTTAAGAAGTGTTGTTGCCAACTTGCCTTCAGATTTACAATCTCGTATTCTGGATAGCAAGGCTATGTTTGGGTCTTTTGACCTATGGTCCAAGTATTTCAGGAAACTTGTTAATGCCACTATTCCTAACCCTAATGAATTAGACGAAGGTGATAATGTCTTTATTCAGCTTGAATGGGAAGATTGCTTTGGGAGTAGTCTCAGAGTATATGTAAAGAAACATCCATTTCCTGGTCTCCTTATTGATTTTGATGATGGTTCATATTTCACTGATGAAGATTCAGATGATGGTGATGATGATGATCCTAATCCTAGTTGGCTTTCCCAAATGTTTGAATATGACTTTATTAGGTTCATAAAGATAACAAGCCATAAACAGGCAGTCAACTTCCATAGATCATTCAGAATGCGATTAAAGGGTTCGAAAGCTCTTCCACCAGATCTTTTGTTACTATTAGATGCTGGAGCACTCTGCCAAAATGGGAAAGAAATAATTGGATGAACGTTAAACCCTCAAAGCATCTCATTCTCATTAATGGTTACACTCACCAAGGGCCATGGTTTAAGGGAAATTCTCAATTATCCTTTAAAGATCCTTTTGATCTTGCAAATTGTTGGAGAAATTATTTTAATAATCAAATTCGTGAAGTTGCCCAAAATCTATGGAAAAATTATCATTTCATAGGGAGCACAAATAGAATTGTTGTTTTTGGTCTCAAACCCTGTGCTGATGCCCTTGTTCACCTACAAACAAAAGATCATCCTAATCTAAAAAGTCTTCTCATTCCAGGGAAAACTCCAAAGTTTGAGCCAATTTTATATTGTGGATTCTGTAATAAGTATGCTATTTACCATGAGCATGAATGTGATTCTCCACAAGGCCCTTTTGATCCTTTTGATGGTTATCCATCTAATGCTCCCTCTATTGATTGATAAGTATGTTCCTGAGGTCACTACTGTCACAAGACTGATGCTACTTTATTTGTTTGGCCTGCACAAAAGCCAAAATATTTCATTGTCCTTGACGGATATGCTGCTACAAATCTGGAACTGTTTTATGATACTCCGGATTTTGTGGAAGATTTTGATTTTGTATTTGTTTGGCCTGCACAATGGCCAATGCTCCAATATTTACTACTGTTAGAAGCCTGTTTCCCACCAATATGATGCTTTTAAAGGTTCTAGTGTTCATGTGAAGACAATAGAAGAGCATGCTTATTAGTTCCCTTTATTGGTTTCTTTCTTATTTGTTTCTTTGTCACTAAAGAACACCAATAATGAGGACTTGTCCTTAAACTTATAAGTCTATTGCTGAGCTCTACGGTGGATTCATGCAATCTTGAAGATTCCCCACAATCCTAGGTCAAAAAGAGAAGAAAATTTTTATTTTACTATTCAGTCACTATTCACTTGTCACTATTCGTCTGTCACTATTCACTGTCACTATTCATCTGTTACTGTTCAGGACACTGCTCACTCTGAATTTTGCCTATTTAAGGGGGGTTGTCCCTTATGTTTGAAGGGTTTTTGAAGTCAAGTTTTAGTTCTGATTTCTCTTCCCTTAGAACTAGCCTTCTTAGAGAGAGAACTCACCCTACTTTCACTACTACTAACTTGTTCATCCTTGTTCACTATAAACTTTGTAATCCTACAAACCTTGAAACTAGAACTAGTTCAAGCTTTGTAACTGTTAACTTGTACTGTTGAGATCTTGTATTCACTACTACTACTGTAAGTGTTTATTCTACTTTCAATAACAAGTATTTTCAGTTTTATGTTCATTATTCTACTTGTTGCTACCACCACCTTGGATGGATTACCGCCATACCAGACGGTTCTAAATTGCTTTCATTTACTTTGAATTATTGTTCTCATTTACTTTGGATTATTTTCATATATACTTGGCTGGTTCTACCGCCTTATAATTGTTCTTACTTTCAAGCTATTTATTGTTCTTACTTTCAAGTTATTTACTTTTCAAGTTACGTACATTATTTTCTTTACAATATTACTATATATATATATATATATAGTAACTTTAACACTAAACAATGTAATCATTATTTTAATCTTGATTTCCAAGAATATATATATTGAGAGGAAAAATATAGAGAAAAATCTTGATTTCATGTAAAACAACTCATTTTCAAAATCCTAAATTTTATCCTCTTTTATCTTTGCATTTTTGAAAACTAGGTTCTTTTTTTTTTTTTTTTCTCAAAACAAATGCCCGTAGCTTTTTAGCACCATTGGTTAACTACTAAATTAAATTTTTTTTTTTTATAAAAATCATTAATAAAAAAGTTTGACACATTTGTTTTTCCTAAAACTTAATACACACTCTCTATTTCAATTTCCTTGCACATGCTTTTTTATTGCCTCAACTTTCTACTCACTTTATCATCATTTCCAATTTTAGAAAGGTTCGTTTCCTTTGATGATATTGAACTACAGTATAATACTACTATTTAGGGAGTTTTCCCGTTTGGAATCCTTATTTCTATAGTTTAAAAATACTCTTAAATTTTAGGTTTAAGCGGAAACAAAATTTAAAGACAATAAAGTAAAAATATATTTTTAACTCTCACGTAAAACTACTCATTTTTCAAATCCTAAATTTTAGCTTCTTTTATCTTTGCCTTTTTGAAATTTAGGTTTTTTTTTTTAATTAATTTTGTCTTCTAATTTTCCAAAATCAAATGGCCAAAAGTTTTTAGCACCATCTGTTAACTACTAAAAAAAATTAATTAATTTTAAAAAAAAATGCATTAACAACTACATTTGACACATCATTTTTTCCTAAAAATTAGCACAGATTATCTTTATTTAGATATATCTTATATTTTCTCAAAGATATAATATATATATAGATAGATAGATAGATAGATAGATTTTTCTCCAAAAAAAAAGGTAGATAGATAGATAGATAGATAGATCATATCATAATATAATTAAAATTGGGTTTTAGAAGATGTGGTTTCACCAAGTGGCTTTACCAAATTACGAAAAAATATTTAGAATTTTAAAAACATATGTATAATTTTTTGTCTTCTTATCTTCTTCTACTATAATTTATAATTTGATAAAAATTTTAATTTAATTACAATCCAAATTCTTCGTATAATCTTTTTATTATTAATTTATCTACAATTTCTAAGTTACTATGATTTCGTTCCAAATTTTTCATCTAATCTTTTTATTATTAATTTGTTTTTTTACTATTTTTAATTGTTAAAATCCAAATTCTTTATCTAATATTTTTGTTATTAATATATCTATAATTTCTAACTTACTGAAAATCTTAATTTGATTACTACAACAAAATTTATTTTTGGTGATGAAAATTTTCATCACCTACAACTTTTGGCGATGAAATTTGTTTTGGAAACGAAAATTGTTTCGTCACGTATACCATGTCACCAAAAGTCGTGGCGATGAATAATTTCTTTGCCAAAAGGTTTGACGAGTTTAAAAAAAAAAAATATTTGGCGACGAAACCATTTTGATGCTAATGATTTCCTCGTTAAATACATTACTCGGCAACAAAATAGTTTCATCACCAAATGTATTTTATTTTATTTTTTTTTTAAATCATATTTGGAGATGAACTATTTTGTCGCCAAAACCATTTTTTAAGTTATTTTTTTAATTTGGCCATATTTGGCAACAAATTATTTCATCACCAAATGTTATTATTCCATCATATCCAAACTATTAGTGACAAAAAATTTCGTCACCAAAGATTTATTCTTTTTAGTCTAATTTTCTATTTTCATTTTTTCCTTTGATGTTAACCTGTCATTACATTATTAGAACCTCACGTAAATAAAACAACTATTAGATTCAATTGATCCATACAAGTACCAGTTGTTTGCAACACTATGGGTCACAGCATCAGTGTAAATGACACAGAAATCTCTGGAGTTGAGTTTTATCAGTGATAACATCAGGAAACTTATTAGGAAATTGAATGGCTCTATCTATAGGACGAATCTATCCTTCAAAGATGTCATAGCCAAGGAAGCGGAATTTTTTTTGAAACAGTTTAATTTTCTTAGCTGAGACAACAAGATCATTTCTTTTGATGGTTTCTAGAAATGAATACGAATGTTTCCAGTGTTCATCATTAAAGCTGAAATAAACAAGAACATTATCAATATAAACAATGGTGAAATGGCTGAAAGAATTGAAAATATCATTCATAATGTTTTGGAATTCACTTGGGGCATTCTTAAGACCAAAAGGCATCACATTCCACTCATAATGACCAAAAGGAGTGGTAAAAGCAGTTTTATACCTATCCTTCTCACTAATCTGGATCTACCAGAATTCAGATTTCATGTCAAACTTGGAGAATATCATGGCTTTACTTAATTTGTGAACTAAATCATTTTTGTTAGGTATGGGATACCTAATCGATTCTAAGACCTTGTTCAAGGGCTTATAATTGATAACTAAACGAGGGGTTTGTCTCTTAGTCTTAGCATTTTTTTTACCATAGAAAGCAGCACAAGACCAAGGGGACTTGCAATTCCTTATGAGTTTTTTCTGAAGTAAACCATTGATATCTTTTTTGCAAAATTCAACTGTTTCAGCATTATTTTTAATAGGGTGAGCTTTAGTAGGAATATTCTTTTCGTCAAAATCTTTAACATAAGGCAAGTCAACAATATGTTTTCTTCTATGCCAAAAAGCATTAGGAACATCAAAGCAAACATCATCAATCATGATTTTCTAAAAAATTTCAATTTTTGATTGTAACAATTTATCAGAAAGTTGTTCAGCAATTTTCTTGTATCTTACTTCTTGCTGAAAGAAGTTAAGATGTTTGGTTTTAGAATGATTCAAATTTAAAGCATCATCAACATCAATTTCAAACTTTGAAGCAAATTTGAATTTTACTTTCTTTCTAAAAGGATCAGTCCATCATGTTCAACAAGAAAAGGATATAAAGCATTTATAAATGGTAGACCAAGAATCACTATATTAGTCATGTTTTTAACAAGGACAGAAGGAATCTTGAAACAGATATTACCATGACAAACAAAAGCATTATTCAATTCATATTTAATCTTCATTTGACTACCATTAGCAGAAACCAATCTTTCAGTTGATTTTTCCAAATATTTTGAAGGAATTAATCCTTCTTGGATACAGTTCATATCCATACCGGAATCAATCATGGCAATAACAGTGAAATTATAATCATGTGAAACAACAATCTTAACTTTTGTAAACCATTTTGGAGGAAGTACTTTATTAACAAGATTAAGTTGAAAATTATCAACAATACATTTATCAGAAAGAAGAGCCAGTTGACTAGATTCATCTCCATCCTTGTGCTCATCTTGTTCATAATCAGATTGTTGTTTATCAAGGTTTTTATCAATTTTTAATAGTAACAATTCTTGTCTAAGATCATTGTTATCACTTTTAATGCTTTTAAATTCATTTTTTAATTCAATTATTTCTTGTTTAACAATAGTGATTTCATGTTGAAGATTACTAATAGTTAATTCTTTGGATTTTTTTTTTTATTAAATCTTTTCAAGGTTTCTTCAAAGCTTATCGTTGATTTTAGTTTTTTACCAGTTTCATCTTTCATCAAATTTTTCTTAAGCTTATCCAAATATTCATTTTGTAATTCAGGATTTTCAATTTGACTTATCAATTTAATCAAAAAACTTTCATTTTCTTCACTTTTGGTGAGAACTCTAACAGATTTAATAACATTGCAGCAAGAATCTCTACAACCAATTTTAACATTAGATGAATCAGAGGAATCATCAGCAGATTGATAGCAAGAATCAGAAGAGGAAGAAAAATCATCTCCCAAAGAATCAGAAGAATTGTTTGATTCAAGGATTTTGAATAATTCTTCTTGCTCTTTTTCATCAATATTTAACATGTTAAACTTGTTTTTCAACTTACCAGGTTTTTGCTTATAGTGTTTACAGTAATGTCCAGGTTTTCCACAGTTAAAACATTTACCTTTACCTAATCTTTGTTTATCATATCTTTTAGAAACATTTTTCTTTTTAGCATAAAAATCATTGGGTTTAACAAAGTTGGTTTTGTATTTTTTAATTTTTGTGACTTTTATCATGTTTTTTACCCTTTTGCCTAGAAGGAACAATGGGGGGCAAACCATATTGTTCACAAAAATTACCCATTTCATATTTAGCTTTTCTTTTGTTTTTTAATTGATGTTTTAACAGTTTTTCATCATTGCACATATTAATACCAAATTTTTTAATAGTGCTTAAAATATCACCATAAGTGAAATTATCATAATCAATAGAATCATTTTTACCCATTAATTCTTATTTTACCTTATGAGCAAAGATAGGAGGCAAACTGCCAATAAACTTTTCTTTCCAATAAAGCTTGTAGCACTCTTTCTGGAGCATTACTCTGGAAATGAAAACATCTTAGTACCATCTGTAATCAGACATAGTAGGACATCTCAAATTATTTAGATAATCAGAAATTCGAGATGAAATATTAGATGGATTACCAACAAAATGTTTAAGAATAGTATAGATCAAGGTATTGACACTATTAGGAATACCTCGACCAACACTTTCATAAAAAATAGGCAAGCCTTCAGCATTCATTTTAACATCATGTTTAATAGATTCTCTGGAATTTTCTGAGAGATATGAATCCCACCATCCACAAAGAGTACCAGAAAAACCAGTAACAAGGAGGTCAACAATTTCAGGGTGATCAAGATTATGGTTATTTATATAAGCAATTCCAACCATAGATATATGACCCATTTTATTAATGATTTCTTGTTCAGACAAACCATAAATATGCCATTCATAAATTTTATCAGCAGAAACAGAAAACTAAGTTTGAAAAGATCTTTCTTTAAACTACATATCAGGAGGAGTAGGTTTTGAATACCAATTTTTGTTAAAAGAAACGGGTTTGGAACTTCCAACAAATCTTTTGATTTCTGGTAAATCATCATCAAAACCCTTTTTAGCAGAAACAGAAGAAAAAGTATCAGAATCTTTATTTTCTTCAGAAACAATTTCTTTTTCATTTTTTGAAATAGTTCGAGCAGCAGGAGTACTTGTGGAAGTACCTTTAGTTTTAAATTTTAAATCAGAAAGCATTTTCTCAACAATGTCAAGAGTTTTAGCTTGAGAAGTTTTAAAATTCACTTTTTCTCTTTGACTGGGTAAATCAATCAAAGGTTTCTCGAGTTTTCAAATAGGATTTTTTTCATTAATTTTTTCTTCAATGTGGTCAAGTTGTTGACCAATATTATGCAAGGATTCATTAGTAAAATTGTTTTGTTCAATAATACTAAAAATAGGAGTATCAACATCAGCAATTTTGAAGGGGGAGGCCTTCACTTTCGTTTTCTGACAGGTTATCAAAATTGTCTCAAGAGGTGGAATACTAGACCTAACAATGGTTTTATCTCCTTTAACAAAATTTGATTTTTTTTATAACATTTAAATGTTGTTTTGAAACTTCATATTTTGAAACGTAATAATTTTCAAGAAAAAAATATATATATCTTTTT